>NW_028293242.1:0-130848 GCF_964106645.2 Podarcis pityusensis
TGCTTTGGTTGGGGGTGATTCTGGTGCACACCCAGAAAACCCCATGCGAATTGAAATAAGCACAATCAAAGCTTATTTGTCTTCTTTCTACGCGTATGGAAGCAAAAAGACAATGTTGTGTTATTTTGGTCTCATTACACACACTTTGAGATTTCTGGGTCAATGTGCATTAACACCAAAGAACACGACTTGAAATAAGCGAAATCAAAGATTCTTCGTTCTATGTAGCTGGTACCCAAAAGAGCCTATTTAGCTTTGTTTAGGCTTATTACAATTCGCTTTGCTATTTGTGAGTGAATGAACACCGAAAGAACAATCCAAGCTTATTCGTCCTCTTTCTATTGAGATGGAACCAAAACACCTACGCTTGGTTTGGTCTGATAAGAAACATGTCGCTCTGCGATTTTTGGGTGAATGTGCATTCTAACCCCAAAAAGACCAATTTGAAATAAGTCCAATCAGAGCTTTATTATCTTCTTTTTATGTAGTTGGAAGCCAAAACACCTTTTGCTTTGGTTGGGGGTGATTCTGGTGCACACCCAAAAAACACCATTCGAATAGAAATAAGCACAATCAAAGCTTATTCGTCCTCTTTCTACACGTATGGAAGCGAAAAGACGGTGTTGTGTTATTTTGGTCTCAATACACACACTTTGAGATTTCTGAGTCAATGTGCATTAACACCAAAGAACACGAAATAAGCAAAATCCAAGATTCTTCTTTCTATGTTGTTGCAACCCAAAACAACCTGTTTGGCTTTGTTTAGGCTTATTACACCTTGCTTTGCTATTTGTGGGGGACTGAACACCGAAAGAACAATGCAAGCTTATTCGTCCTCTTTCTATTGAGATGGAACCAAAACACCTATGCTTGGTTTGGGCTGATAATAAACATGTCACTCTGTGATTTTTGGGTGATTGTGCATTCTAACCCCAAAAACACCAATTTGAAATGAGCCCAATCAGAGCTTTATCTTCTTCTTTTTATGTAGCTGGAAGCCAAAAGACCTTTTTGCTTTGGTTGGGGGTGATTCTGGTGCACACCCAGAAAACCCCATGCGAATTGAAATAAGCACAATCAAAGCTTATTTGTCTTCTTTCTACGCGTATGGAAGCAAAAAGACAATGTTGTGTTATTTTGGTCTCATTACACACACTTTGAGATTTCTGGGTCAATGTGCATTAACACCAAAGAACACGACTTGAAATAAGCGAAATCAAAGATTCTTCGTTCTATGTAGCTGGTACCCAAAAGAGCCTATTTAGCTTTGTTTAGGCTTATTACAATTCGCTTTGCTATTTGTGAGTGAATGAACACCGAAAGAACAATCCAAGCTTATTCGTCCTCTATCTATTGAGATGGAACCAAAACACCTACGCTTGGTTTGGTCTGATAAGAAACATGTCGCTCTGCGATTTTTGGGTGAATGTGCATTCTAACCCCAAAAAGACCAATTTGAAATAAGTCCAATCAGAGCTTTATTATCTTCTTTTTATGTAGTTGGAAGCCAAAACACCTTTTGCTTTGGTTGGGGGTGATTCTGGTGCACACCCAAAAAACACCATTCGAATAGAAATAAGCACAATCAAATCTTATTCGTCTACTTTCTACACGTATGGAAGCGAAAAGACGGTGTTGTGTTATTTTGGTCTCAGTACACACATGTCAGAGCTGCTTCCAGATCCTAGCTCACAGAGGATCACGCTAGCCAGCGATCATTAAATAAAAGTCTTTATTGAGTTACAGTTTCCATTCTCAAGCTGCTGCGTGCAACTCTACGTCTCATGGTTAGATCGGCGAAGCTCCATCTGAGTCTCCGCCCCTTGTACACCAACTTAATATCCTAGCCTTGCTCCACCTTTTCCGCCTGACTGTTCTTCTCTGGGTCCCTCTGCCCCCCGGGGTCTCTTCCTTCCGGGATTCCTCTGACGCTGACGCTGACCCCCCTGACTCTTCTCCCTCCTTTCGGCGGGCTTTAGGACCTGGCTCCCTTTCCGGGCTGCCTACTGCGCCACCTTCCTGTGCATTTGAACTTGGCGCGCGCGCCCAACCTTCCACCTTCCGTCTGACCGTTTCTTCGCTCCCCGATGGAGGTGTGGCCACTCCTGACTCGTGCCCTCCCCCCTGTTGTGAGCTGCCAGCGCTTGATCCCTGGCGCCCTTCCTCTTCCCTGCTCTCTGGCGGTGACGCTGGTCCTGATTTCCAACTGCTCCCCTCTGAGTCCCCTCTGGCTCTATCTTCCTGGGGTGTCCCCCTAGGCTCCCCCCTTGCCCTGGCCACTGGTGCTCCTTTCTGTGAATCTTCTGATTCACTGGAAAGACTCGGAGATCTCGGGTCGTCGTCATCACTCATCTTTTCTTCTGCCTCCTCTCCCTCGCTCTCTGTTTCCTCCCTTGCCCTTGCCTCTGCTCCTGAACCCCTGACAACACACTTTGAGATTTCTGAGTCAATGTGCATTAACACCAAAGAACACGAAATAAGCAAAATCCAAGATTCTTCTTTCTATGTTGTTGCAACCCAAAACAACCTGTTTGGCTTTGTTTAGGCTTATTACACCTTGCTTTGCTATTTGTGGGGGACTGAACACCGAAAGAACAATGCAAGCTTATTCGTCCTCTTTCTATTGAGATGGAACCAAAACACCTATGCTTGGTTTGGGCTGATAATAAACATGTCACTCTGTGATTTTTGGGTGAGTGTGCATTCTAACCCCAAAAACACCAATTTGAAATGAGCCCAATCAGAGCTTTATCTTCTTCTTTTTATGTAGCTGGAAGCCAAAAGACCTTTTTGCTTTGGTTGGGGGTGATTCTGGTGCACACCCAGAAAACCCCATGCGAATTGAAATAAGCACAATCAAAGCTTATTTGTCTTCTTTCTACGCGTATGGAAGCAAAAAGACAATGTTGTGTTATTTTGGTCTCATTACACACACTTTGAGATTTCTGGGTCAATGTGCATTAACACCAAAGAACACGACTTGAAATAAAGATTCTTCGTTCTATGTAGCTGGTACCCAAAAGAGCCTATTTAGCTTTGTTTAGGCTTATTACAATTCGCTTTGCTATTTGTGAGTGAATGAACACCGAAAGAACAATCCAAGCTTATTCGTCCTCTATCTATTGAGATGGAACCAAAACACCTACGCTTGGTTTGGTCTGATAATAAACATGTCGCTCTGCGATTTTTGGGTGAATGTGCATTCTAACCCCAAAAAGACCAATTTGAAATAAGTCCAATCAGAGCTTTATTATCTTCTTTTTATGTAGTTGGAAGCCAAAACACCTTTTGCTTTGGTTGGGGGTGATTCTGGTGCACACCCAAAAAACACCATTCGAATAGAAATAAGCACAATCAAATCTTATTCGTCTACTTTCTACACGTATGGAAGCGAAAAGACGGTGTTGTGTTATTTTGGTCTCAATAAACACACTTTGAGATTTCTGAGTCAATGTGCATTAACACCAAAGAACACGAAATAAGCAAAATCCAAGATTCTTCTTTCTATGTTGTTGCAACCCAAAACAACCTGTTTGGCTTTGTTTAGGCTTATTACACCTTGCTTTGCTATTTGTGGGGGACTGAACACCGAAAGAACAATGCAAGCTTATTCGTCCTCTTTCTATTGAGATGGAACCAAAACACCTATGCTTGGTTTGGGCTGATAATAAACATGTCACTCTGTGATTTTTGGGTGTGTGCATTCTAACCCCAAAAACACCAATTTGAAATGAGCCCAATCAGAGCTTTATCTTCTTCTTTTTATGTAGCTGGAAGCCAAAAGACCTTTTTGCTTTGGTTGGGGGTGATTCTGGTGCACACCCAGAAAACCCCATGCGAATTGAAATAAGCACAATCAAAGCTTATTTGTCTTCTTTCTACGCGTATGGAAGCAAAAAGACAATGTTGTGTTATTTTGGTCTCATTACACACACTTTGAGATTTCTGGGTCAATGTGCATTAACACCAAAGAACACGACTTGAAATAAAGATTCTTCGTTCTATGGAGCTGGTACCCAAAATAACCTATTTAGCTTTGTTTAGCCTTATTACAATTCGCTTTGCTATTTGTGAGTGAATGAACACCGAAAGAACAATCCAAGCTTATTCGTCCTCTATCTATTGAGATGGAACCAAAACACCTACGCTTGGTTTGGTCTGATAATAAACATGTCGCTCTGCGATTTTTGGGTGAATGTGCATTCTAACCCCAAAAAGACCAATTTGAAATAAGTCCAATCAGAGCTTTATTATCTTCTTTTTATGTAGTTGGAAGCCAAAACACCTTTTGCTTTGGTTTGCTTTGGTTGGGGGTGATTCTGGTGCACACCCAAAAAACACCATTCGAATAGAAATAAGCACAATCAAATCTTATTCGTCTACTTTCTACACGTATGGAAGCGAAAAGACGGTGTTGTGTTATTTTGGTCTCAATAAACACACTTTGAGATTTCTGAGTCAATGTGCATTAACACCAAAGAACACGAAATAAGCAAAATCCAAGATTCTTCTTTCTATGTTGTTGCAACCCAAAACAACCTGTTTGGCTTTGTTTAGGCTTATTACACCTTGCTTTGCTATTTGTGGGGGACTGAACACCGAAAGAACAATGCAAGCTTATTCGTCCTCTTTCTATTGAGATGGAACCAAAACACCTATGCTTGGTTTGGGCTGATAATAAACATGTCACTCTGTGATTTTTGGGTGAGTGTGCATTCTAACCCCAAAAACACCAATTTGAAATGAGCCCAATCAGAGCTTTATCTTCTTCTTTTTATGTAGCTGTAAGCCAAAAGACCTTTTTGCTTTGGTTGGGGGTGATTCTGGTGCACACCCAGAAAACCCCATGCGAATTGAAATAAGCACAATCAAAGCTTATTTGTCTTCTTTCTACGCGTATGGAAGCAAAAAGACAATGTTGTGTTATTTTGGTCTCATTACACACACTTTGAGATTTCTGGGTCAATGTGCTTTAACACAAAAGAACACGACTTGAAATAAGCGAAATCAAAGATTCTTCGTTCTATGTAGCTGGTACCCAAAAGAGCCTATTTAGCTTTGTTTAGGCTTATTACAATTCGCTTTGCTATTTGTGAGTGAATGAACACCGAAAGAACAATCCAAGCTTATTCGTCCTCTATCTATTGAGATGGAACCAAAACACCTACGCTTGGTTTGGTCTGATAAGAAACATGTCGCTCTGCGATTTTTGGGTGAATGTGCATTCTAACCCCAAAAAGACCAATTTGAAATAAGTCCAATCAGAGCTTTATTATCTTCTTTTTATGTAGTTGGAAGCCAAAACACCTTTTGCTTTGGTTGGGGGTGATTCTGGTGCACACCCAAAAAACACCATTCGAATAGAAATAAGCACAATCAAATCTTATTCGTCTACTTTCTACACGTATGGAAGCGAAAAGACGGTGTTGTGTTATTTTGGTCTCAGTACACACATGTCAGAGCTGCTTCCAGATCCTAGCTCACAGAGGATCACGCTAGCCAGCGATCATTAAATAAAAGTCTTTATTGAGTTACAGTTTCCATTCTCAAGCTGCTGCGTGCAACTCTACGTCTCATGGTTAGATCGGCGAAGCTCCATCTGAGTCTCCGCCCCTTGTACACCAACTTAATATCCTAGCCTTGCTCCACCTTTTCCGCCTGACTGTTCTTCTCTGGGTCCCTCTGCCCCCCGGGGTCTCTTCCTTCCGGGATTCCTCTGACGCTGACGCTGACCCCCCTGACTCTTCTCCCTCCTTTCGGCGGGCTTTAGGACCTGGCTCCCTTTCCGGGCTGCCTACTGCGCCACCTTCCTGTGCATTTGAACTTGGCGCGCGCGCCCAACCTTCCACCTTCCGTCTGACCGTTTCTTCGCTCCCCGATGGAGGTGTGGCCACTCCTGACTCGTGCCCTCCCCCCTGTTGTGAGCTGCCAGCGCTTGATCCCTGGCGCCCTTCCTCTTCCCTGCTCTCTGGCGGTGACGCTGGTCCTGATTTCCAACTGCTCCCCTCTGAGTCCCCTCTGGCTCTATCTTCCTGGGGTGTCCCCCTAGGCTCCCCCCTTGCCCTGGCCACTGGTGCTCCTTTCTGTGAATCTTCTGATTCACTGGAAAGACTCGGAGATCTCGGGTCGTCGTCATCACTCATCTTTTCTTCTGCCTCCTCTCCCTCGCTCTCTGTTTCCTCCCTTGCCCTTGCCTCTGCTCCTGAACCCCTGACAACACACTTTGAGATTTCTGAGTCAATGTGCATTAACACCAAAGAACACGAAATAAGCAAAATCCAAGATTCTTCTTTCTATGTTGTTGCAACCCAAAACAACCTGTTTGGCTTTGTTTAGGCTTATTACACCTTGCTTTGCTATTTGTGGGGGACTGAACACCGAAAGAACAATGCAAGCTTATTCGTCCTCTTTCTATTGAGATGGAACCAAAACACCTATGCTTGGTTTGGGCTGATAATAAACATGTCACTCTGTGATTTTTGGGTGAGTGTGCATTCTAACCCCAAAAACACCAATTTGAAATGAGCCCAATCAGAGCTTTATCTTCTTCTTTTTATGTAGCTGGAAGCCAAAAGACCTTTTTGCTTTGGTTGGGGGTGATTCTGGTGCACACCCAGAAAACCCCATGCGAATTGAAATAAGCACAATCAAAGCTTATTTGTCTTCTTTCTACGCGTATGGAAGCAAAAAGACAATGTTGTGTTATTTTGGTCTCATTACACACACTTTGAGATTTCTGGGTCAATGTGCATTAACACCAAAGAACACGACTTGAAATAAAGATTCTTCGTTCTATGTAGCTGGTACCCAAAAGAGCCTATTTAGCTTTGTTTAGGCTTATTACAATTCGCTTTGCTATTTGTGAGTGAATGAACACCGAAAGAACAATCCAAGCTTATTCGTCCTCTATCTATTGAGATGGAACCAAAACACCTACGCTTGGTTTGGTCTGATAATAAACATGTCGCTCTGCGATTTTTGGGTGAATGTGCATTCTAACCCCAAAAAGACCAATTTGAAATAAGTCCAATCAGAGCTTTATTATCTTCTTTTTATGTAGTTGGAAGCCAAAACACCTTTTGCTTTGGTTGGGGGTGATTCTGGTGCACACCCAAAAAACACCATTCGAATAGAAATAAGCACAATCAAATCTTATTCGTCTACTTTCTACACGTATGGAAGCGAAAAGACGGTGTTGTGTTATTTTGGTCTCAATACACACACTTTGAGATTTCTGAGTCAATGTGCATTAACACCAAAGAACACGAAATAAGCAAAACCCAAGATTCTTCTTTCTATATTGTTGCAACCCAAAACAACCTGTTTGGCTTTGTTTAGGCTTATTACACCTTGCTTTGCTATTTGTGGGGGACTGAACACCGAAAGAACAATGCAAGCTTATTCGTCCTCTTTCTATTGAGATGGAACCAAAACACCTATGCTTGGTTTGGGCTGATAATAAACATGTCACTCTGTGATTTTTGGGTGAGTGTGCATTCTAACCCCAAAAACACCAATTTGAAATGAGCCCAATCAGAGCTTTATCTTCTTCTTTTTATGTAGCTGTAAGCCAAAAGACCTTTTTGCTTTGGTTGGGGGTGATTCTGGTGCACACCCAGAAAACCCCATGCGAATTGAAATAAGCACAATCAAAGCTTATTTGTCTTCTTTCTACGCGTATGGAAGCAAAAAGACAATGTTGTGTTATTTTGGTCTCATTACACACACTTTGAGATTTCTGGGTCAATGTGCATTAACACCAAAGAACACGACTTGAAATAAGCGAAATCAAAGATTCTTCGTTCTATGTAGCTGGTACCCAAAAGAGCCTATTTAGCTTTGTTTAGGCTTATTACAATTCGCTTTGCTATTTGTGAGTGAATGAACACCGAAAGAACAATCCAAGCTTATTCGTCCTCTTTCTATTGAGATGGAACCAAAACACCTACGCTTGGTTTGGTCTGATAAGAAACATGTCGCTCTGCGATTTTTGGGTGAATGTGCATTCTAACCCCAAAAAGACCAATTTGAAATAAGTCCAATCAGAGCTTTAGTATCTTCTTTTTATGTAGTTGGAAGCCAAAACACCTTTTGCTTTGGTTGGGGGTGATTCTGGTGCACACCCAAAAAACACCATTCGAATAGAAATAAGCACAATCAAAGCTTATTCGTCTACTTTCTACACGTATGGAAGCGAAAAGACGGTGTTGTGTTATTTTGGTCTCAATACACACACTTTGAGATTTCTGAGTCAATGTGCATTAACACCAAAGAACACGAAATAAGCAAAATCCAAGATTCTTCTTTCTATGTTGTTGCAACCCAAAACAACCTGTTTGGCTTTGTTTAGGCTTATTACACCTTGCTTTGCTATTTGTGGGGGACTGAACACCGAAAGAACAATGCAAGCTTATTCGTCCTCTTTCTATTGAGATGGAACCAAAACACCTATGCTTGGTTTGGGCTGATAATAAACATGTCACTCTGTGATTTTTGGGTGAGTGTGCATTCTAACCCCAAAAACACCAATTTGAAATGAGCCCAATCAGAGCTTTATCTTCTTCTTTTTATGTAGCTGTAAGCCAAAAGACCTTTTTGCTTTGGTTGGGGGTGATTCTGGTGCACACCCAGAAAACCCCATGCGAATTGAAATAAGCACAATCAAAGCTTATTTGTCTTCTTTCTACGCGTATGGAAGCAAAAAGACAATGTTGTGTTATTTTGGTCTCATTACACACACTTTGAGATTTCTGGGTCAATGTGCATTAACACCAAAGAACACGACTTGAAATAAGCGAAATCAAAGATTCTTCGTTCTATGTAGCTGGTACCCAAAAGAGCCTATTTAGCTTTGTTTAGGCTTATTACAATTCGCTTTGCTATTTGTGAGTGAATGAACACCGAAAGAACAATCCAAGCTTATTCGTCCTCTTTCTATTGAGATGGAACCAAAACACCTACGCTTGGTTTGGTCTGATAAGAAACATGTCGCTCTGCGATTTTTGGGTGAATGTGCATTCTAACCCCAAAAAGACCAATTTGAAATAAGTCCAATCAGAGCTTTATTATCTTCTTTTTATGTAGTTGGAAGCCAAAACACCTTTTGCTTTGGTTGGGGGTGATTCTGGTGCACACCCAAAAAACACCATTCGAATAGAAATAAGCACAATCAAAGCTTATTCGTCTACTTTCTACACGTATGGAAGCGAAAAGACGGTGTTGTGTTATTTTGGTCTCAATACACACACTTTGAGATTTCTGAGTCAATGTGCATTAACACCAAAGAACACGAAATAAGCAAAATCCAAGATTCTTCTTTCTATGTTGTTGCAACCCAAAACAACCTGTTTGGCTTTGTTTAGGCTTATTACACCTTGCTTTGCTATTTGTGGGGGACTGAACACCGAAAGAACAATGCAAGCTTATTCGTCCTCTTTCTATTGAGATGGAACCAAAACACCTATGCTTGGTTTGGGCTGATAATAAACATGTCACTCTGTGATTTTTGGGTGAGTGTGCATTCTAACCCCAAAAACACCAATTTGAAATGAGCCCAATCAGAGCTTTATCTTCTTCTTTTTATGTAGCTGTAAGCCAAAAGACCTTTTTGCTTTGGTTGGGGGTGATTCTGGTGCACACCCAGAAAACCCCATGCGAATTGAAATAAGCACAATCAAAGCTTATTTGTCTTCTTTCTACGCGTATGGAAGCAAAAAGACAATGTTGTGTTATTTTGGTCTCATTACACACACTTTGAGATTTCTGGGTCAATGTGCATTAACACCAAAGAACACGACTTGAAATAAGCGAAATCAAAGATTCTTCGTTCTATGTAGCTGGTACCCAAAAGAGCCTATTTAGCTTTGTTTAGGCTTATTACAATTCGCTTTGCTATTTGTGAGTGAATGAACACCGAAAGAACAATCCAAGCTTATTCGTCCTCTTTCTATTGAGATGGAACCAAAACACCTACGCTTGGTTTGGTCTGATAAGAAACATGTCGCTCTGCGATTTTTGGGTGAATGTGCATTCTAACCCCAAAAAGACCAATTTGAAATAAGTCCAATCAGAGCTTTATTATCTTCTTTTTATGTAGTTGGAAGCCAAAACACCTTTTGCTTTGGTTGGGGGTGATTCTGGTGCACACCCAAAAAACACCATTCGAATAGAAATAAGCACAATCAAAGCTGTCAGGGGATCAAGCGCTGGCAGCTCACAACAGGGGGGAGGGCACGAGTCAGGAGTGGCCACACCTCCATCGGGGAGCGAAGAAACGGTCAGACGGAAGGTGGAAGGTTGGGCGCGCGTGCCAAGTTCAAATACACAGGAAGGTGGCGCAGTAGGCAGCCCGGAAAGGGAGCCAGGTCCTAAAGCCCGCCGAAAGGAGGGAGAAGAGTCAGGGGGGTCAGCGTCAGCGTCAGAGGAATCCCGGAAGGAAGAGACCCCGGGGGGCAGAGGGACCCAGAGAAGAACAGTCAGGCGGAAAAGGTGGAGCAAGGCTAGGATATTAAGTTGGTGTACAAGGGGCGGAGACTCAGATGGGGCTTCGCCGATCTAACCATGAGACGTAGAGTTGCACGCAGCAGCTTGAGAATGGAAACTGTAACTCAATAAAGACTTTTATTTAATGATCGCTGGCTAGCGTGATCCTCTGTGAGCTAGGATCTGGAAGCAACTCTGACAGTAAGCCCCATCTCCTAAATTGTGGGCATCTACAGCCTCGCGGAGAGGAGAGAAAGCGGGTGCCTACTAGCGAGCTCACGAACGGCAGACAACATGACGGCCGAACAGCAGATAGTGGAACTCAGAGAAGCAGTGACACGACTGAATGCCGAGGCTCTTGCATCCAGGAAGAGAGAGGAGGACGCAGCTGCCGCCTATAGGGATCTCCAGGTCAGGTTGGAAGTGCTTACGAAGCAAGGGCAACTGACACCCAAACCGGAGGGGATTGGGTTGGGGAGACGAACAGGCGGTTTGGTCTCTCACTTCGATGGGAATTTGCAACAGTACCCCAACTTTAGAGCAGATGTAATGTGTGCACTGCAACTGCTGAACAAAGACTTTAGAGATGAGCAAGAGAAGGTGGGATTCATCATGTCCCATTTGCATGGAGATGCTAAAGCATGGCTGCGCAATTTGTGGAGAGATAAGGATCCGGCGCTCCAAAACGCGGATGCCTTTATTAAAGCGATGGATGGGTGCTTTTTGTCAAGCATTGACGTGGACCTAGCACCGGCAGCAGTGAAAGCGAAGCCTCCTAGAGGGAACAGGAAGTGTTACATCTGCGATGATCCACAGCATATGGCGAAAGAGTGTCCCCAGAGGCTCCACAAGCACACTGCAGCCTCAGCAATGGTAACTGCAGCAACGCAGCAAGGACAACCACAGCAGGGAAACGACGGAGTCTGGTTGGAAGAGGCACTGGGGCCCAGCCAGACGTGTCAGTGAAGCAGTCCCCAGAGATTTTACAGCCCATGGACCCCCTCCCGCCCAAACCGGTAGTGAGGCTCACCGCGTCGCTCCAGCTGCCCAATGGAATCACCATGGACGTGCCAATCACCATTGACTCCGGAAGCAATGCGGACTTTATAGGGCAGGACTTTGTCGACCGGCACGCTATACAGTTGCTGCCTGCCACGCTGCCCCTGCAGGTTGTCACGGTGGATGGCAGGGAGCTGCTAGGGGGGCAAGTGGTGAAGCAGACGCCACCAATGGTGATGCGACTTGGGAATCACAGGGAAATCATCAGCTTCAATGTCACTCAACTATCGGACACGCCCATTGTATTGGGCATGAGTTGGCTGGACAAGCACAGCCCGACGCTGGCTTGGTACCAGAGGCAGCTGACCTTCGGCTCTTCCTTTTGCGCTGAACACTGCATCGTGCCCAGGCAGGAAGGAGAGGAAGAGGAGTCACAGCTGCAGCTAGGCACGCTGCAAGCGGTTCCCCACAAGTACGCAGAATTTTTGGAGGTTTTCTGCGAGAAGGAGGCAGACAGGCTACCCCCCCACAGACCATATGACTGCAAAATTGACCTGCTGCCGGGGGCGGCGCTGCCCAAAGGGAAGCTGTATTCCATGTCTGAGGACGAACTGCAGGAACTCAAAGAGTTCATAGATCATAATTTGGAGCGCGGTTTCATCCGAGAGTCCAAGGCAGTGGGGGGCAGTCCGGTATTCTTTGTTAAGAAGCGGGACACGCCCCAAAAAAGACTTGTAGTGGACTTTCGCATCTTGAACAGTGTGACCAAGCCATCGGACTTCCCCATGCCCCGAATCGACGACCTCCTCGCAAAGGTACGGAAGGGCAGAGTGTTCACCAAGTTGGACCTGCGAGGGGCATACAACCTCATTCGCATGCGGGAGGGAGATGAGTGGAAGACAGCCATGTTCACGCCCCTGGGCACCTACGAATATAGAGTTATGCCTTTTGGATTGCAAAATGGCTCCCACGTTTTTCAAGCTTTCATGCATCACGTGTTGGCGGGGCTCCTCTACAAGACGTGCGTCTGTTTCTTGGATGACATCCTGATCTTTTCGGAATCGCAGCAGGAGCATGACAGACACGTCAAGGAAGTGCTGAGCAGGCTACAGCAACATAGGCTTTACGCCAAGCTGGAGAAGTGCCAATTCGACGTGACGGAGGTGGATTTCCTGGGCTACAAGTTGTCTGATAAAGGGCTCGCCATGGACAGCGCCAAGGTCCGAGCAGTGTTGGATTGGAAAAGCCCACGCAACCGGAAGGAGGTCCAACGGTTTGTCGGCTTCGCGAACTTCTATCGCAAGTTTATCAAAGGCTTTGCGATGCAGACAGCGGCCATCACGGACACGCTCAGCTCCAAGAAAAAGAAGTTCATCTGGACAGAGCAGGCGGAGCAGTCCTTTCAGGCACTCAAGCGTCTCTTCGCGTCGGAAGAGCAGCTGCTTCATGTCAACCCCAGCAGGCCGATGAGGGTGGAGACAGACGCTTCAGACAGAGCCGTGGGAGCAGTCCTGCTGCAGAAAGACCCGCAGGGGGTTTGGAGGCCGGGAGCGTTTTACTCAAGGAAGCTCAGCAAGTCCGAACAGAACTACACCATCTGGGACAGGGAGTTGCTGGCCATTCATGCAG
The DNA here is from genome assembly GCF_964106645.2 of Podarcis pityusensis. Lineage (NCBI taxonomy): Eukaryota > Metazoa > Chordata > Lepidosauria > Squamata > Lacertidae > Podarcis > Podarcis pityusensis. The sequence continues at coordinate 13,111 of NW_028293242.1, forward strand.
CGTTCAAAGCGTGGAGGCACTTCCTGATCGGCGCCAAGCACACGGTGCAGGTCTGCACGGACCACAAGAATCTAGAGCACTGGCGCACGGCACAGTTCCTGAACCAGAGGCAGATACGTTGGGCTGAGTTCTTTGCGAATTTCGACTTCCGAATAGAATATGTCCCGGGGGACACCAACATCATGGCGGATGCTCTCTCCCGTAAGCCACAGTATCTGGAGGAGGCAAAGCCAGCGGCCGCCATGCACATCTTCGCACCGACAGTGTGGGCGTGCGCGGCGGCGACAGTTGACCTGGATGCGGTGCGACGAGCGTTGCAGGATGACTCCTTCGCGCAAGCAAAGATGGCAGAGGTGCACAGGGGCACGGCAGCGACCGACGAGTTCCAGCTGCGAGATGGTTTGCTCATCCGTAAAGGGGCCATCTACGTGCCGGGAGACGAACTTCGCGCCAAGGTACTGCAGCAGCTGCACGACGCGCCCACTGCCGGGCACTTTGGCAAGGAGAAGACGGTGGAATTAGTAGCCAGAGACTTCTGGTGGCCCGGAATGAGAGGGGAAGTCGCGGACTACGTGGCGAGGTGCGACACCTGCCAGAGGTCCAAACCAGTGCACAGACCGCCGGCCGGACTGCTGGAACCGCTGCAAACTCCGTTCGAGCCATGGGAGAGAGTGGCCCTGGACTTTGTCACGGATCTGCCCAGCTCGAGGGGCAAGACGGCTGTGCTGGTGGTGGTGGATTTGTTCTCCAAGATGGCACATTTCATTCCGTGTGCGAAGGTGGCCACGGCGGAACAAACCGCCAAACTGTTCATAGACCACGTGTTCAAGGTTCACGGTCTGCCGCGGTCTATTCTGTCCGACCGAGGGCGACAGTTCATCTCGAACTTCTGGCAGAGGCTGATGGGCTTCCTGAACGTCAAGATCAACCTGGCGTCGGCTAGACACCCGCAGACCAACGGGCAAGCGGAGCGGGTCAATGCCATCATGCAGCAGTACCTGAGATGTTATGCGAATCAACAGCCTGCGACGTGGGTGGATTACCTGCCTCTCGCCGAGTTCGCCTACAACAACACGAAGCACGTGTCCACGGGGGTCACGCCGTTCTTCGCCAACAACGGGAGGCACCCTAGAACCTTCCCGGGACTGGAAAGAATGGGGGAGGGGGAGCCGCAGACAGCAGATGCGTTCGCGTCGGAGTTGCAGGAGGTCCACGATCAGCTGCGGCGGCACCTGGAGCTGGCTAAACACGCATACAAGGTACAAGCGGACAAACACAGAAGGGTTGGCGAAGAGATCCATGTGGGAGACTGGGTCTGGTTAGCAGCCCACGCAGTGCCGGCCAGGTCGTTGGCGAAGAAGAAACTAGGGCATAAACAACTGGGGCCCTACCAAGTCGACGAACAGGTCAACCCGGTGGCTTTCAGGCTGGCTCTTCCGGAGGGTTCCAGAATGCATCCGGTGTTCCACAGATCGGTGCTCACTCCCTACAAGGCACCTCACAGGTTTCAGGAACCAGGAACGGCACCGGGTCCGCTCCGAGAGAGAACCGGGCAAGGGGGAGTGGCACAGGAGGAGCGCATCAACGAAGTCACGGAGATTTTGGACTCCAGATGGGGGGAAGAGGGGGTAGAATACCTTCTCGCCAAGGAGGGCACCCCGGCCAGTGCCAACAGCTGGGTGCCGGGCTACGCTTTAGACGAACCTCTGCTCAAAGAAGAGTTTCATGCCCTCTTCCCACATAGGCCAATGCCAGCAGACTTTTTCGACGACTGGCTTTTCACGCCCACGCTTTCAGCCAGCACGTTCCGGGGGTTCGACTCGGACGAGGAACCGACACGAGACGCCCGTTCCCCAGAGGGGTCAACCTCGGGATCTGCTTCAGAACCCTCGTATTGGTGGGATGATCGACCAGAGGAGCAGTTCCGCAGAAGGTGGCTGGAGGGTCCAGGACGAGCAACGTCTCCAGAAGGCAACGAGGGAGAGACGGACATGGACGTTTTCGGGGACGACCCGGGTTTCGAGCACGGCGGCACAGAGATGGAAGCGGAGGTGACCGTCGTCAACGAGAGCAGGGAGGAAGAACCGGAAGACTTCGGATGGCGGCCCGCCACGGGAAGCGAACTGTATCCGACATTCGTCCCCCTGACACGGCAGCACCCAGATCCCGCACCGGAAGGAGGGGAGGGGGGAAGAGGGGGCTTCGAGGGGGGGATGGATGTCAGGGGATCAAGCGCTGGCAGCTCACAACAGGGGGGAGGGCACGAGTCAGGAGTGGCCACACCTCCATCGGGGAGCGAAGAAACGGTCAGACGGAAGGTGGAAGGTTGGGCGCGCGTGCCAAGTTCAAATACACAGGAAGGTGGCGCAGTAGGCAGCCCGGAAAGGGAGCCAGGTCCTAAAGCCCGCCGAAAGGAGGGAGAAGAGTCAGGGGGGTCAGCGTCAGCGTCAGAGGAATCCCGGAAGGAAGAGACCCCGGGGGGCAGAGGGACCCAGAGAAGAACAGTCAGGCGGAAAAGGTGGAGCAAGGCTAGGATATTAAGTTGGTGTACAAGGGGCGGAGACTCAGATGGGGCTTCGCCGATCTAACCATGAGACGTAGAGTTGCACGCAGCAGCTTGAGAATGGAAACTGTAACTCAATAAAGACTTTTATTTAATGATCGCTGGCTAGCGTGATCCTCTGTGAGCTAGGATCTGGAAGCAACTCTGACAAAAGCTTATTCGTCTACTTTCTACACGTATGGAAGCGAAAAGACGGTGTTGTGTTATTTTGGTCTCAATACACACACTTTGAGATTTCTGAGTCAATGTGCATTAACACCAAAGAACACGAAATAAGCAAAATCCAAGATTCTTCTTTCTATGTTGTTGCAACCCAAAACAACCTGTTTGGCTTTGTTTAGGCTTATTACACCTTGCTTTGCTATTTGTGGGGGACTGAACACCGAAAGAACAATGCAAGCTTATTCGTCCTCTTTCTATTGAGATGGAACCAAAACACCTATGCTTGGTTTGGGCTGATAATAAACATGTCACTCTGTGATTTTTGGGTGAGTGTGCATTCTAACCCCAAAAACACCAATTTGAAATGAGCCCAATCAGAGCTTTATCTTCTTCTTTTTATGTAGCTGTAAGCCAAAAGACCTTTTTGCTTTGGTTGGGGGTGATTCTGGTGCACACCCATAAAACCCCATGCAAATTGAAATAAGCACAATCAAAGCTTATTTGTCTTCTTTCTACGCGTATGGAAGCAAAAAGACAATGTTGTGTTATTTTGGTCTCATTACACACACTTTGAGATTTCTGGGTCAATGTGCATTAACACCAAAGAACACGACTTGAAATAAGCGAAATCAAAGATTCTTCGTTCTATGTAGCTGGTACCCAAAAGAGCCTATTTAGCTTTGTTTAGGCTTATTACAATTCGCTTTGCTATTTGTGAGTGAATGAACACCGAAAGAACAATGCAAGCTTATTCGTCCTCTTTCTATTGAGATGGAACCAAAACACCTATGCTTGGTTTGGGCTGATAATAAACATGTCACTCTGTGATTTTTGGGTGAGTGTGCATTCTAACCCCAAAAACACCAATTTGAAATGAGCCCAATCAGAGCTTTATCTTCTTCTTTTTATGTAGCTGGAAGCCAAAAGACCTTTTTGCTTTGGTTGGGGGTGATTCTGGTGCACACCCAGAAAACCCCATGCGAATTGAAATAAGCACAATCAAAGCTTATTTGTCTTCTTTCTACGCGTATGGAAGCAAAAAGACAATGTTGTGTTATTTTGGTCTCATTACACACACTTTGAGATTTCTGGGTCAATGTGCATTAACACCAAAGAACACGACTTGAAATAAAGATTCTTCGTTCTATGTAGCTGGTACCCAAAAGAGCCTATTTAGCTTTGTTTAGGCTTATTACAATTCGCTTTGCTATTTGTGAGTGAATGAACACCGAAAGAACAATCCAAGCTTATTCGTCCTCTATCTATTGAGATGGAACCAAAACACCTACGCTTGGTTTGGTCTGATAATAAACATGTCGCTCTGCGATTTTTGGGTGCATTCTAACCCCAAAAAGACCAATTTGAAATAAGTCCAATCAGAGCTTTATTATCTTCTTTTTATGTAGTTGGAAGCCAAAACACCTTTTGCTTTGGTTGGGGGTGATTCTGGTGCACACCCAAAAAACACCATTCGAATAGAAATAAGCACAATCAAATCTTATTCGTCTACTTTCTACACGTATGGAAGCGAAAAGACGGTGTTGTGTTATTTTGGTCTCAATACACACACTTTGAGATTTCTGAGTCAATGTGCATTAACACCAAAGAACACGAAATAAGCAAAATCCAAGATTCTTCTTTCTATGTTGTTGCAACCCAAAACAACCTGTTTGGCTTTGTTTAGGCTTATTACACCTTGCTTTGCTATTTGTGGGGGACTGAACACCGAAAGAACAATGCAAGCTTATTCGTCCTCTTTCTATTGAGATGGAACCAAAACACCTATGCTTGGTTTGGGCTGATAATAAACATGTCACTCTGTGATTTTTGGGTGAGTGTGCATTCTAACCCCAAAAACACCAATTTGAAATGAGCCCAATCAGAGCTTTATCTTCTTCTTTTTATGTAGCTGGAAGCCAAAAGACCTTTTTGCTTTGGTTGGGGGTGATTCTGGTGCACACCCAGAAAACCCCATGCGAATTGAAATAAGCACAATCAAAGCTTATTTGTCTTCTTTCTACGCGTATGGAAGCAAAAAGACAATGTTGTGTTATTTTGGTCTCATTACACACACTTTGAGATTTCTGGGTCAATGTGCATTAACACCAAAGAACACGACTTGAAATAAAGATTCTTCGTTCTATGTAGCTGGTACCCAAAAGAGCCTATTTAGCTTTGTTTAGCCTTATTACAATTCGCTTTGCTATTTGTGAGTGAATGAACACCGAAAGAACAATCCAAGCTTATTCGTCCTCTATCTATTGAGATGGAACCAAAACACCTACGCTTGGTTTGGTCTGATAATAAACATGTCGCTCTGCGATTTTTGGGTGCATTCTAACCCCAAAAAGACCAATTTGAAATAAGTCCAATCAGAGCTTTATTATCTTCTTTTTATGTAGTTGGAAGCCAAAACACCTTTGCGTTGGTTGGGGGTGATTCTGGTGCACACCCAAAAAACACCATTCGAATAGAAATAAGCACAATCAAATCTTATTCGTCTACTTTCTACACGTATGGAAGCGAAAAGACGGTGTTGTGTTATTTTGGTCTCAATACACACACTTTGAGATTTCTGAGTCAATGTGCATTAACACCAAAGAACACGAAATAAGCAAAATCCAAGATTCTTCTTTCTATGTTGTTGCAACCCAAAACAACCTGTTTGGCTTTGTTTAGGCTTATTACACCTTGCTTTACTATTTGTGGGGGACTGAACACCGAAAGAACAATGCAAGCTTATTCGTCCTCTTTCTATTGAGATGGAACCAAAACACCTATGCTTGGTTTGGGCTGATAATAAACATGTCACTCTGTGATTTTTGGGTGAGTGTGCATTCTAACCCCAAAAACACCAATTTGAAATGAGCCCAATCAGAGCTTTATCTTCTTCTTTTTATGTAGCTGTAAGCCAAAAGACCTTTTTGCTTTGGTTGGGGGTGATTCTGGTGCACACCCAGAAAACCCCATGCGAATTGAAATAAGCACAATCAAAGCTTATTTGTCTTCTTTCTACGCGTATGGAAGCAAAAAGACAATTGTCAGAGCTGCTTCCAGATCCTAGCTCACAGAGGATCACGCTAGCCAGCGATCATTAAATAAAAGTCTTTATTGAGTTACAGTTTCCATTCTCAAGCTGCTGCGTGCAACTCTACGTCTCATGGTTAGATCGGCGAAGCTCCATCTGAGTCTCCGCCCCTTGTACACCAACTTAATATCCTAGCCTTGCTCCACCTTTTCCGCCTGACTGTTCTTCTCTGGGTCCCTCTGCCCCCCGGGGTCTCTTCCTTCCGGGATTCCTCTGACGCTGACGCTGACCCCCCTGACTCTTCTCCCTCCTTTCGGCGGGCTTTAGGACCTGGCTCCCTTTCCGGGCTGCCTACTGCGCCACCTTCCTGTGCATTTGAACTTGGCACGCGCGCCCAACCTTCCACCTTCCGTCTGACCGTTTCTTCGCTCCCCGATGGAGGTGTGGCCACTCCTGACTCGTGCCCTCCCCCCTGTTGTGAGCTGCCAGCGCTTGATCCCTGGCGCCCTTCCTCTTCCCTGCTCTCTGGCGGTGACGCTGGTCCTGATTTCCAACTGCTCCCCTCTGAGTCCCCTCTGGCTCTATCTTCCTGGGGTGTCCCCCTAGGCTCCCCCCTTGCCCTGGCCACTGGTGCTCCTTTCTGTGAATCTTCTGATTCACTGGAAAGACTCGGAGATCTCGGGTCGTCGTCATCACTCATCTTTTCTTCTGCCTCCTCTCCCTCGCTCTCTGTTTCCTCCCTTGCCCTTGCCTCTGCTCCTGAACCCCTGACATCCATCCCCCCCTCGAAGCCCCCTCTTCCCCCCTCCCCTCCTTCCGGTGCGGGATCTGGGTGCTGCCGTGTCAGGGGGACGAATGTCGGATACAGTTCGCTTCCCGTGGCGGGCCGCCATCCGAAGTCTTCCGGTTCTTCCTCCCTGCTCTCGTTGACGACGGTCACCTCCGCTTCCATCTCTGTGCCGCCGTGCTCGAAACCCGGGTCGTCCCCGAAAACGTCCATGTCCGTCTCTCCCTCGTTGCCTTCTGGAGACGTTGCTCGTCCTGGACCCTCCAGCCACCTTCTGCGGAACTGCTCCTCTGGTCGATCATCCCACCAATACGAGGGTTCTGAAGCAGATCCCGAGGGTGACCCCTCTGGGGAACGGGCGTCTCGTGTCGGTTCCTCGTCCGAGTCGAACCCCCGGAACGTGCTGGCTGAAAGCGTGGGCGTGAAAAGCCAGTCGTCGAAAAAGTCTGCTGGCATTGGCCTATGTGGGAAGAGGGCATGAAACTCTTCTTTGAGCAGAGGTTCGTCTAAAGCGTAGCCCGGCACCCAGCTGTTGGCACTGGCCGGGGTGCCCTCCTTGGCGAGAAGGTATTCTACCCCCTCTTCCCCCCATCTGGAGTCCAAAATCTCCGTGACTTCGTTGATGCGCTCCTCCTGTGCCACTCCCCCTTGCCCGGTTCTCTCTCGGAGCGGACCCGGTGCCGTTCCTGGTTCCTGAAACCTGTGAGGTGCCTTGTAGGGAGTGAGCACCGATCTGTGGAACACCGGATGCATTCTGGAACCCTCCGGAAGAGCCAGCCTGAAAGCCACCGGGTTGACCTGTTCGTCGACTTGGTAGGGCCCCAGTTGTTTATGCCCTAGTTTCTTCTTCGCCAACGACCTGGCCGGCACTGCGTGGGCTGCTAACCAGACCCAGTCTCCCACATGGATCTCTTCGCCAACCCTTCTGTGTTTGTCCGCTTGTACCTTGTATGCGTGTTTAGCCAGCTCCAGGTGCCGCCGCAGCTGATCGTGGACCTCCTGCAACTCCGACGCGAACGCATCTGCTGTCTGCGGCTCCCCCTCCCCCATTCTTTCCAGTCCCGGGAAGGTTCTAGGGTGCCTCCCGTTGTTGGCGAAGAACGGCGTGACCCCCGTGGACACGTGCTTCGTGTTGTTGTAGGCGAACTCGGCGAGAGGCAGGTAATCCACCCACGTCGCAGGCTGTTGATTCGCATAACATCTCAGGTACTGCTGCATGATGGCATTGACCCGCTCCGCTTGCCCGTTGGTCTGCGGGTGTCTAGCCGACGCCAGGTTGATCTTGACGTTCAGGAAGCCCATCAGCCTCTGCCAGAAGTTTGAGATGAACTGTCGCCCTCGGTCGGACAGAATAGACCGCGGCAGACCGTGAACCTTGAACACGTGGTCTATGAACAGTTTGGCGGTTTGTTCCGCCGTGGCCACCTTCGCACACGGAATGAAATGTGCCATCTTGGAGAACAAATCCACCACCACCAGCACAGCCGTCTTGCCCCTCGAGCTGGGCAGATCCGTGACAAAGTCCAGGGCCACTCTCTCCCATGGCTCGAACGGAGTTTGCAGCGGTTCCAGCAGTCCGGCCGGCGGTCTGTGCACTGGTTTGGCCCTCTGGCAGGTGTCACACCTCGCCACGTAGTCCGCGACTTCCCCTCTCATTCCGGGCCACCAGAAGTCTCTGGCTACTAATTCCACCGTCTTCTCCTTGCCAAAGTGCCCGGCAGTGGGCGCGTCGTGCAGCTGCTGCAGTACCTTGGCGCGAAGTTCGTCTCCCGGCACGTAGATGGCCCCTTTACGGATGAGCAAACCATCTCGCAGCTGGAACTCGTCGGTCGCTGCCGTGCCCCTGTGCACCTCTGCCATCTTTGCTTGCGCGAAGGAGTCATCCTGCAACGCTCGTCGCACCGCATCCAGGTCAACTGTTGCCGCCGCGCACGCCCACACTGTCGGTGCGAAGATGTGCATGGCGGCCGCTGGCATTGCCTCCTCCAGATACTGTGGCTTACGGGAGAGAGCATCCGCCATGATGTTGGTGTCCCCCGGGACATACTCTATTCGGAAGTCGAAATTCGCAAAGAACTCAGCCCAACGTATCTGCCTCTGGTTCAGGAACTGTGCCGTGCGCCAGTGCTCTAGATTCTTGTGGTCCGTGCAGACCTGCACCGTGTGCTTGGCGCCGATCAGGAAGTGCCTCCACGCTTTGAACGCTGCATGAATGGCCAGCAACTCCCTGTCCCAGATGGTGTAGTTCTGTTCGGACTTGCTGAGCTTCCTTGAGTAAAACGCTCCCGGCCTCCAAACCCCCTGCGGGTCTTTCTGCAGCAGGACTGCTCCCACGGCTCTGTCCGAAGCGTCTGTCTCCACCCTCATCGGCCTGCTGGGGTTGACATGAAGCAGCTGCTCTTCCGACGCGAAGAGACGCTTGAGTGCCTGAAAGGACTGCTCCGCCTGCTCTGTCCAGATGAACTTCTTTTTCTTGGAGCTGAGCGTGTCCGTGATGGCCGCTGTCTGCATCGCAAAGCCTTTGATAAACTTGCGATAGAAGTTCGCGAAGCCGACAAACCGTTGGACCTCCTTCCGGTTGCGTGGGCTTTTCCAATCCAACACTGCTCGGACCTTGGCGCTGTCCATGGCGAGCCCTTTATCAGACAACTTGTAGCCCAGGAAATCCACCTCCGTCACGTCGAATTGGCACTTCTCCAGCTTGGCGTAAAGCCTATGTTGCTGTAGCCTGCTCAGCACTTCCTTGACGTGTCTGTCATGCTCCTGCTGCGATTCCGAAAAGATCAGGATGTCATCCAAGAAACAGACGCACGTCTTGTAGAGGAGCCCCGCCAACATGTGATGCATGAAAGCTTGAAAAACGTGGGAGCCATTTTGCAATCCAAAAGGCATAACTCTATATTCGTAGGTGCCCAGGGGCGTGAACATGGCTGTCTTCCACTCATCTCCCTCCCGCATGCGAATGAGGTTGTATGCCCCTCGCAGGTCCAACTTGGTGAACACTCTGCCCTTCCGTACCTTTGCGAGGAGGTCGTCGATTCGGGGCATGGGGAAGTCCGATGGCTTGGTCACACTGTTCAAGATGCGAAAGTCCACTACAAGTCTTTTTTGGGGCGTGTCCCGCTTCTTAACAAAGAATACCGGACTGCCCCCCGCTGCCTTGGACTCTCGGATGAAACCGCGCTCCAAATTATGATCTATGAACTCTTTGAGTTCCTGCAGTTCGTCCTCAGACATGGAATACAGCTTCCCTTTGGGCAGCGCCGCCCCCGGCAGCAGGTCAATTTTGCAGTCATATGGTCTGTGGGGGGGTAGCCTGTCTGCCTCTTTCTCGCAGAAAACCTCCAAAAATTCTGCGTACTTGTGGGGAACCGCTTGCAGCGTGCCTAGCTGCAGCTGTGACTCCTCTTCCCCTCCTTCCTGCCTGGGCACGATGCAGTGTTCAGCGCAAAAGGAAGAGCCGAAGGTCAGCTGCCTCTGGTACCAAGCCAGCGTCGGGCTGTGCTTGTCCAGCCAACTCATGCCCAATACAATGGGCGTGTCCGATAGTTGAGTGACATTGAAGCTGATGATTTCCCTGTGATTCCCAAGTCGCATCACCATTGGTGGCGTCTGCTTCACCACTTGCCCCCCTAGCAGCTCCCTGCCATCCACCGTGACAACCTGCAGGGGCAGCGTGGCAGGCAGCAACTGTATAGCGTGCCGGTCGACAAAGTCCTGCCCTATAAAGTCCGCATTGCTTCCGGAGTCAATGGTGATTGGCACGTCCATGGTGATTCCATTGGGCAGCTGGAGCGACGCGGTGAGCTTCACTACCGGTTTGGGCGGGAGGGGGTCCATGGGCTGTAAAATCTCTGGGGACTGCTTCACTGACACGTCTGGCTGGGCCCCAGTGCCTCTTCCTTCAACCAGACTCCTTCGTTTCCCTGCTGTGGTTGTCCTTGCTGCGTTGCTGCAGTTACCATTGCTGAGGCTGCAGTGTGCTTGTGGAGCCTCTGGGGACACTCTTTCGCCATATGCTGTGGATCATCGCAGATGTAACACTTCCTGTTCCCTCTAGGAGGCTTCGCTTTCACTGCTGCCGGTGCTAGGGCTCTGGCTGCTGACTGAGCCCTTGCACCTCCAACCTCCATAGGTTCCGCTCCTCCTCCTGGCGGAGGCGTGGATTGCGCACGCGCTGCTTCTCTGGGAAGGAAGGAGGAGCCCCTGGCTGGTTCGCGCCCTCCACGCCCTTCGTCCCTGCTCCACGGACGTCCTTCCAGCCGCACCCCCACCGCCAGCGCCCTCTGAACGATCTCCTGCGTGGTCCGGGGTCTCTCCCCCCTCGCAATTTCATCTTTAACCGAGCCGTGCAATCCCTCCCAAAACAGGTCTCTTACAGGAGCCGAATCTCTGTCCCATTCCAGGGCACTGACCAAAGCGAAAAAGCGGGCATGGTACTGCCTTACGCTGGCCCTCCCTTGCTTCAGTCCATGTATCTCCTGCCGAGCAAGATCCACGTCAATGCTTGATAAAAAGCACCCATCCATCGCTTTAATAAAGGCATCCGCATTTTGGAGCGCCGGATCCTTATCTCTCCACAAATTGCGCAGCCATGCTTTAGCATCTCCATGCAAATGGGACATGATGAATCCCACCTTCTCTTGCTCATCTCTAAAGTCTTTGTTCAGCAGTTGCAGTGCACACATTACATCTGCTCTAAAGTTGGGGTACTGTTGCAAATTCCCATCGAAGTGAGAGACCAGACCGCCTGTTCGTCTCCCCAACCCAATCCCCTCCGGTTTGGGTGTCAGTTGCCCTTGCTTCGTAAGCACTTCCAACCTGACCTGGAGATCCCTGTAGGCGGCAGCTGCGTCCTCCTCTCTCTTCCTGGATGCAAGAGCCTCGGCATTCAGTCGTGTCACTGCTTCTCTGAGTTCCCCTATCTGCTGTTCGGCCGTCATGTTGTCTGCCGTTCGTGAGCTCGCTAGTAGGCACCCGCTTTCTCTCCTCTCCGCGAGGACGTAGATGCCCACAATCTAGGGATGGAGCTTACTGTCAGAGCTGCTTCCAGATCCTAGCTCACAGAGGATCACGCTAGCCAGCGATCATTAAATAAAAGTCTTTATTGAGTTACAGTTTCCATTCTCAAGCTGCTGCGTGCAACTCTACGTCTCATGGTTAGATCGGCGAAGCTCCATCTGAGTCTCCGCCCCTTGTACACCAACTTAATATCCTAGCCTTGCTCCACCTTTTCCTCCTGACTGTTCTTCTCTGGGTCCCTCTGCCCCCCGGGGTCTCTTCCTTCCGGGATTCCTCTGACGCTGACGCTGACCCCCCTGACTCTTCTCCCTCCTTTCGGCGGGCTTTAGGACCTGGCTCCCTTTCCGGGCTGCCTACTGCGCCACCTTCCTGTGCATTTGAACTTGGCACGCGCGCCCAACCTTCCACCTTCCGTCTGACCGTTTCTTCGCTCCCCGATGGAGGTGTGGCCACTCCTGACTCGTGCCCTCCCCCCTGTTGTGAGCTGCCAGCGCTTGATCCCTGGCGCCCTTCCTCTTCCCTGCTCTCTGGCGGTGACGCTGGTCCTGATTTCCAACTGCTCCCCTCTGAGTCCCCTCTGGCTCTATCTTCCTGGGGTGTCCCCCTAGGCTCCCCCCTTGCCCTGGCCACTGGTGCTCCTTTCTGTGAATCTTCTGATTCACTGGAAAGACTCGGAGATCTCGGGTCGTCGTCATCACTCATCTTTTCTTCTGCCTCCTCTCCCTCGCTCTCTGTTTCCTCCCTTGGCCTTGCCTCTGCTCCTGAACCCCTGACAACAATGTTGTGTTATTTTGGTCTCATTACACACACTTTGAGATTTCTGGGTCAATGTGCATTAACACCAAAGAACACGACTTGAAATAAAGATTCTTCGTTCTATGTAGCTGGTACCCAAAATAACCTATTTAGCTTTGTTTAGCCTTATTACAATTCGCTTTGCTATTTGTGAGTGAATGAACACCGAAAGAACAATCCAAGCTTATTCGTCCTCTATCTATTGAGATGGAAGCAAAACACCTACGCTTGGTTTGGTCTGATAATAAACATGTCGCTCTGCGATTTTTGGGTGAATGTGCATTCTAACCCCAAAAAGACCAATTTGAAATAAGTCCAATCAGAGCTTTATTATCTTCTTTTTATGTAGCTGGAAGCCAAAACACCTTTTGCTTTGGTTGGGGGTGATTCTGGTGCACACCAAAAAAACACCATTCGAATAGAAATAAGCACAATCAAATCTTATTCGTCTACTTTCTACACGTATGGAAGCGAAAAGACGGTGTTGTGTTATTTTGGTCTCAATACACACACTTTGAGATTTCTGAGTCAATGTGCATTAACACCAAAGAACACGAAATAAGCAAAATCCAAGATTCTTCTTTCTATGTTGTTGCAACCCAAAACAACCTGTTTGGCTTTGTTTAGGCTTATTACACCTTGCTTTGCTATTTGTGGGGGACTGAACACCGAAAGAACAATGCAAGCTTATTCGTCCTCTTTCTATTGAGATGGAACCAAAACACCTATGCTTGGTTTGGGCTGATAATAAACATGTCACTGTGATTTTTGGGTGATTGTGCATTCTAACCCCAAAAAAACCTGTCAGGGCTGCCTCAAGTCTCAGCTCACAAAAGACCAGCGCCTTTCTTTTCTTATATACAAAAGTGTTTATTGCAGTTCATTGTTTGCTTCAGATCCGAGGCGCGCAGCCCTACGTCTGCTAGGCTTAGACCGCTGAAGTCCCTTCTGAATCTGTCCCTGCCTTGCACCAGTTTAAGAGGCTTGAGCTGCTCCACCTCTTTCTCTCTTTCCTTTTCCGCAGGGTCTTTCTGCCCGCTGGGGTTTCGCCCCTCCTGGATTCCTCCGACGCGGAATCAGACTGCTCTTGCCCCCTCCTGCGGGCTTTGGGACCTGGCCCCTCCTCCGGGCTCCCTGTACTTCCGCGCGCCTCTACATTTGAACTTGGCGCGCGCCCCCAACCTCTAAATTTCCTTTTGACAGCTACGCTACTCCCTTCACTACTCCCCTCCCCTTCCGGGAGGGTGGCTTGCTCTGACCTCCCTCCTTTCTCTACTGCCGGAGCCGCCTCCCCTGATACACTGGAACCTCCACCCGCTTCGCTGCACTCTGGCGGGGAGACTGGTCCTGACGCCCAGCTGCCACTTTGGGATCCCCCGCTGGCCCCCTGCTCCTGACAAGTCCCCCCTGGGGCTCCCCTGGCCTTGACCACCGGCGCCCCCTTCTGGGAATCCTCTGATTCGCTGGAAAGACTCATGGAATCTCTAGAGTCATTGTCATCCTCTTCCTCGCTGTCCTGGGATTCACCCCATCGCTCTCCATCTCCTGCCTACCCTGTGCCGCTGTCCCTGAACCCCTGACATCCATCCCCCCCTCGAAGCCCCCCCTTCCCCCCTCCTGCTGCTCGGGCGCAGGTTCCGGGAGCTCCGTTGTAGCGGGGGTAGACGCTGGATACAGTTCATCGACGTCGATCTCCTCTGCTTCCAGTTCAGTGTATGCGTGCTCGAATCCGGGGTCCTCCCCCAACACATCCAAACCCTTCCATCCCCCTGTTACTTCAGGCGATGCTGCTTGCCAAGGCCCCCTTCGCCACCCCACTTCTGGTTGATCGTCCCACCAATAAGAGCGGTCCGTGTCCACCCCCGAGCACGATCCCCTTGGAGGGCTCGATTCCGGCGTGGTCTCCTCTGCGGAGGAGAACCCCCGGAAGGTGCTGCCTGAAAGTGTGGGCGTAAAAAGCCAGTCGTCAAAATACTCCTCTGGCATGGGCCTGTGTGGGAAGAGTGCATGGAACTCGTCTTTAAGAAGAGGTTCCTCCAGAGCATAATCTGGCACCCAACTGTTGGCGCTGGTCGGGGTACCTTCCCTGGCGAGGAGGTATTCCACTCCCTCCTCCCCCCATCTCGAGTCCAGAATTTCCGTGACCTCGTTGAGTGTCGGGGTCCTCGGTGACTCCCCCCCACGGTGATTCTCTACGTGGGTCTGGTGCCGTCCCTGGCTCCTGAAATCTGTGTGGGGCCTTGTAGGGTGTAAGCACCGACCTATGAAAGACCGGGTGCATTCGGGAACCTTCTGGAAGGGTCAACCGAAAAGCTACGGGATTGATCCTGCCCTCAACTTGGTATGGCCCTAGCTGTTTGTGTCCTAGCTTCTTCTTAGCTAACGACTTGGCCGGCACCGCCTGGGCTGCTAACCATACCCAGTCCCCCACCTGGATGTCTTCTCCTGCCCTCCTGTGCCTGTCTGCCTGCACTTTGTAGGCGTGTTTAGCTAGTTCCAAGTGCCGTCGCAGCTCCTCGTGGACCTCCTGCAATTCTGCTGCTAAATGCTCAGCTCCCTGCGATTCCCCTTGCATCGTTGTCTCCAACGCCGGGAAGGTTCTGGGATGTCGCCCATTGTTGGCGAAGAACGGTGTCACCCCCGTTGACGCGTGCTTCGTGTTGTTGTAGGCAAACTCGGCCATCGGCAAGTAGTCCACCCAAGTTGCAGGCTTTTGATTGGCGTAACATCGCAGGTACTGCTGCATGATGGCGTTGACCCTCTCCGCTTGGCCGTTGGTTTGCGGGTGTCTCGCCGACGCTAAGTTGATCTTGACATTCAGGATGCCCAGGAGCTTCTGCCAGAAACTGGAAATGAATTGGCGACCCCGGTCGGACAGGATGGACCGCGGTAAGCCGTGCACCCGGAACACGTGGTCTATGAACAGCTGGGCGGTCTGTTCCGCTGTTGCCACCTTCGCGCAAGGAATGAAGTGCGCCATCTTGGTGAACAGGTCTACAACCACAAGCACCGCCGTCTTGCCCCGCGAACTGGGCAGATCAGTAACAAAGTCCAGCGCCACCCGTTCCCACGGCTGTAGTGGCGTCTCCAGCGGTTCCAGCAATCCCGCTGGCTTCTTGTGCACTGGCTTGGACCTCTGACAAATGTCACACCTGGCGACGTAATCCGCGACCTCTCCCCGCATCTGGGGCCACCAAAAGTCTCTGGCTACTAAGTCCGCCGTCTTTTCTTTGCCGATGTCAGGGCTGCCTCAAGTCTCAGCTCACAAAAGACCAACGCCTTTCTTTTCTTATATACAAACGTGTTTATTGCAGTTCATTGTTTGCTTCAGATCCGAGGCGCGCAGCCCTACGTCTGCTAGGCTTAGACCGCTGAAGTCCCTTCTGAATCTGTCCCCGCCCTGCACCAGTTTAAGAGGCTTGCGCTGCTCCACCTCTTTCTCTCTTTCCTTTTCCGCAGGGTCTTTCTGCCCACTGGGGTTTCGCCCCTCCTGGATTCCTCCGACGCGGAATCAGACTGCTCTTGCCCCCTCCTGCGGGCTATGGGACCTGGCCCCTCCTCCGGGCTCCCTGTACTTCCGCGCGCCTCTACATTTGAACTTGGCGCGCGCCCCCAACCTCTAACTTTCCTTTTGACAGCTACGCTACTCCCTTCACTACTCCCCTCCCCTTCCGGGAGGGTGGCTTGCTCCGACCTCCCTCCTTTCTCTATTGCCGGAGCCGCCTCCCCTGATACACTGGAACCTCCACCCCCTTCGCTGCACTCTGGCGGGGAGGCTCGTCCTGACGCCCAGCTGCCACTTTGGGATCCCCCGCTGGCCCCCTGCTCCTGACAAGTCCCCCCTGGGGCTCCCCTGGCCTTGACCACCGGCGCCCCCTTCTGGGAATCCTCTGATTCGCTGGAAAGACTCATGGAATCTCTAGAGTCATTGTCATCCTCTTCCTCGCTGTCCTGGGATTCATTCCCATCGCTCTCCATCTCCTGCCTACCCTGTGCCTCTGTCCCTGAACCCCTGACATCCATCCCCCCCTCGAAGCCCCCCCTTCCCCCCTCCCGCTGCTCGGGCGCAGGTTCCGGGAGCTCCGTTGTAGCGGGGGTAGACGCTGGATACAGTTCATCGACGTCGATCTCCTCTGCTTCCAGTTCAGTGTATGCGTGCTCGAAACCTGGGTCCTCCCCCAACACATCCAAACCCTTCCCTCCCCCTGTTACTTCAGGCGATGCTGCTTGCCAAGGCCCCCTTCGCCACCCCACTTCTGGTTGATCGTCCCACCAATAAGAGCGGTCCGTGTCCACCCCCGAGCACGATCCCCTTGGAGGGCTCGATTCCGGCGTGATCTCCTCTACGGAGGAGAACCCACGGAAGGTGCTGCCTGAAAGTGTGGGCGTAAAAAGCCAGTCGTCAAAATACTCCTCTGGCATGGGCCTGTGTGGGAAGAGTGCATGGAACTCGTCTTTAAGAAGAGGTTCCTCCAGAGCATAATCTGGCACCCAACTGTTGACGCTGGCCAGGGTACCTTCCCTGGCGAGGAGGTATTCCACTCCCTCCTCGCCCCATCTCGAGTCCAGAATTTCCGTGACCTCGTTGAGTGTCGGGGTCCTCGGTGACTCCCCCCCCCGGTGATTCTCTACGTGGGTCTGGTGCCGTCCCTGGCTCCTGAAATCTGTGTGGGGCCTTGTAGGGTGTAAGCACCGACCTATGAAAGACCGGGTGCATTCGGGAACCTTCTGGGAGGGTCAACCGAAAAGCTACGGGATTGATCCTGCCCTCAACTTGGTATGGCCCTAGCTGTTTGTGTCCTAGCTTCTTCTTAGCTAACGACTTGGCCGGCACCGCCTGGGCTGCTAACCATACCCAGTCCCCCACCTGGATGTCTTCTCCTGCCCTCCTGTGCCTGTCTGCCTGCACTTTGTAGGCGTGTTTAGCTAGTTCCAAGTGCCGTCGTAGCTCCTCGTGGACCTCCTGCAATTCTGCTGCTAAATGCTCAGCTCCCTGCGACTCTCCCTGCGTCGTTGTCTCCAACGCCGGGAAGGTTCTGGGATGTCGCCCATTGTTGGCGAAGAACGGTGTCACCCCCGTTGACGCGTGCTTCGTGTTGTTGTAGGCAAACTCGGCCATCGGCAAGTAGTCCACCCAAGTTGCAGGCTTTTGATTGGCGTAACATCTCAGGTACTGCTGCATGATGGCGTTGACCCTCTCCGCTTGGCCGTTGGTTTGCGGGTGTCTCGCCGACGCTAAGTTGATCTTGACATTCAGGATGCCCAGGAGCTTCTGCCAGAAACTGGAAATGAATTGGCGACCCCGGTCGGACAGGATGGACCGCGGTAAGCCGTGCACCCGGAACACGTGGTCTATGAACAGCTTGGCGGTCTGTTCCGCTGTTGCCACCTTCGCGCAAGGAATGAAGTGCGCCATCTTGGTGAACAGGTCTACAACCACAAGCACCGCCGTCTTGCCCCGCGAACTGGGCAGATCAGTAACAAAGTCCAGCGCCACCCGTTCCCACGGTTGTAGTGGCGTCTCCAGCGGTTCCAGCAATCCCGCTGGCTTCTTGTGCACTGGCTTGGACCTCTGACAAATGTCACACCTGGCGACATAATCCGCGACCTCTCCCCGCATCTGGGGCCACCAAAAGTCTCTGGCTACTAAGTCCGCCGTCTTTTCTTTGCCGAAGTGACCCGCGCTGGGTGCGTCGTGTAACTGCTGTAAAACCTTCGCGCGGAGATCGTCTCCGGGCACGTAGAGAGCACCTTTGCGGGTCAGCAGACCGTCGCGTATCTGGAATTCGCCGTCCTTTGCTGTCCCTCTTCGCACCTCCTCCATCTTGGATTGTGCGAACGGATCCGTCTGTAGCGCGCGTCGTACCGCGTCCAGGTCCACGGCGGCGGAAGCGCACGCCCACGCTTGCGGTGCGAAAATGTGCCTGGCTGCCACTGGTGCCGCTTCCTCGAGATACTGCGGTTTCCTGGAGAGCGCATCCGCTATGACGTTGTTGTCTCCCGGGATATACTCTATCCGGAAATCGAAATCCGCAAAGAACTCCGCCCATCTCATGTGCCTCTGGCTCTGGAGCTTTGCCGTGCGCCAATACTCTAGGTTCTTGTGGTCCGTGCGGACCTGCACGGTGTGCTTGGCTCCGATAAGGAAGTGCCGCCACGCCTTGAAAGCCGCGTGGATGGCCAACAACTCCCTGTCCCAGATGGTGTAGTTCTGTTCCGACTTGCTGAGCTTCCGGGAATAGAAAGCGCAGGGCCTCCAGTTCCCTTGCGGATCTTCCTGCAAGAGGACGGCCCCCACTGCTCTGTCAGATGCGTCAGTCTCAACCCGCATGGGCCTGCCGGGATTCACGTGTAGCAGCTGGTCTTCGGACGCGAAGAGACTCTTAAGTCTCCTGAAGGACTGCTCCGCCTGGTCCGTCCAGGTGAACTTTTTCTTCTTGGAACTGAGGGTGTCCGTGATAGCTGCCGTCTCTTTCGCGAAACCCCTGATGAACTTGCGGTAAAACTTGGCGAAACCGACGAACCTCTGGACCTCCTTCCGATTGCGCGGACTATTCCAGTCCAACACCGCGCGGACTTTGGCGCTGTCCATGGCTAGTCCCTTGTCGGACAGCCGGTAGCCCAGGAAATCCACCTCCGTCACGTCGAACTGGCACTTCTCCAGTTTGGCGTAGAGCCTGTGCTCCCGTAGCCTCTGCAGGACCTCCTTTACGTCTCTCTCGTGAGTCTCCTGCGATTCTGAGAAGATCAGAATGTCGTCGAGGAAGCATACGCACTTCTTGTAGAGGAGTCCTGCTAGCACGTGGTGCATGAATGCTTGGAAACAGTGGGAGCCATTTTGGAGACCAAACGGCATAACTCTGTATTCATAGGTGCCCAGCGGCGTGAACATGGCCGTCTTCCACTCGTCACCTTCCCTCATGCGTATTAGATTGTATGCTCCGCGTAGATCCAACTTGGTGAAGATCCTCCCCTTCCTCACCGTCGCGAGCAGGTCGTCAATCTTGGGCATGGGGAAGGCCTTGGGCTTTGTCATCGAGTTGATGGCCCTATAGTCCACAATGAGCCTTTTTTGGGGCGTGTCCTTCTTCTTCACGAAAAACACAGGACTGCCCCCCACGGCCTTGGATTCTCGGATGAATCCCCGCTTCAAATTGTGATCTATGAACTCCCGGAGTTCCTGCATTTCATCTTCAGACATGGAATACAGCTTCGCAGTCGGCAGCGTCGCCCCTGGTAAGAGGTCAATTGCACAGTCGTAGGGCCGGTGGGGTGGTAATTGGTCAGCTTCCTTTTCACAGAAGACCTCCAAAAACCCCTTGTTCTTGTGGGGCACTGCCTGCACCATGCCTAGATGCAACTGCTGCCCTTCCTCCTGGCCCTCCTCCTCCTGGCTTGTCTGGATGCAATGTTGTGCGCAGTAGGACGAGCCAAAGGTGAGCTGCCGCTGGTACCACGCTAATGATGGGCTGTGTCTATCCAGCCAACTCATGCCTAACACTATAGGCGTGTCTGACAGTTGGGTGACATTGAAACTGATGACCTCGTGATGATTCCCAATTTTCAGCAGCATGGGTGGCGTCTGTTGTACCACTTGCCCACCCAGCAACTTTCTGCCATCTACCGTGACGACGTTCAGAGGCAGCGTGGCTGGTAGTGGCGCTATGCGATGCTGCTTGATGAACTGCATCCCCACGAAGTCTGCGTTGCTCCCTGAGTCAATCGTAATGGGGACTTCCAGGGTGAGTCCATTAGGTAGCTGGAGAGTAGCAGTGAGCTGCACCACTGGCTTGGGTGGTAAGGGGTCTGTAGGCTGCAAAAGCGCTGGGGACTGCTTCACTGACTTGCCTGGTGGAGCCCCAGCATCTCTGCTTCCATCCAGGCATTCTCGTTTCCCTGAAACTGTTCTCCTTGGAACTCTTCCCCTGTTACTGTTGCTAAGGCTGCAGTGTGCTTCTGGAGCCTCTGGGGACACTCTTTAGCCATGTGCTGTGGGCTGTCACAGATGTAACACTTCCTGGTCCCTCTAGGAGGCTTCGCCTTGACTGCTCCGGACGCTGAGGCTCCGGCAGCTGACTGAGCCTTTGCACGACCCAGCTCCATTGGCTCCTCCCCTCCCTTCAGCATAGGCGAGGGATTTGTACGTCCCAGGTCCCTGGGAAGAAGAAAAGGAGGCGCTCTAGCTGGTGGGCGGACGTGACGCCCCTCCTCACTGTGCCAAGGGCGTTCTTCGTGGCGCACCCCTATCGTGAGTGCCCTCTGGACGACGTCTGCTAGGGTTTGAGGTCTGTCTCCCCTAGCCAGCTCATCTTTTACTGAGCCATGAAGCCCCTCCCAAAACAAGTCTCTCACTGCCAGGGAGTCTTTTTCCCAGCCCAGCACATTCAGCAATGCAAAAAAGCGAGAATGGTACTGTCAGGGGTTCAGGAGCAGAGGCAAGGGCAAGGGAGGAAACAGAGAGCGAGGGGGAGGAGGCAGAAGAAAAGATGAGTGATGACGACGACCCGAGATCTCCGAGTCTTTCCAGTGAATCAGAAGATTCACAGAAAGGAGCACCAGTGGCCAGGGCAAGGGGGGAGCCTAGGGGGACACCCCAGGAAGATAGAGCCAGAGGGGACTCAGAGGGGAGCAGTTGGAAATCAGGACCAGCGTCACCGCCAGAGAGCAGGGAAGAGGAAGGGCGCCAGGGATCAAGCGCTGGCAGCTCACAACAGGGGGGAGGGCACGAGTCAGGAGTGGCCACACCTCCATCGGGGAGCGAAGAAACGGTCAGACGGAAGGTGGAAGGTTGGGCGCGCGCGCCAAGTTCAAATGCACAGGAAAGTGGCGCAGTAGGCAGCCCGGAAAGGGAGCCAGGTCCTAAAGCCCGCCGAAAGGAGGGAGAAGAGTCAGGGGGGTCAGCGTCAGCGTCAGAGGAATCCCGGAAGGAAGAGACCCCGGGGGGCAGAGGGACCCAGAGAAGAACAGTCAGGCGGAAAAGGTGGAGCAAGGCTAGGATATTAAGTTGGTGTACAAGGGGCGGAGACTCAGATGGAGCTTCGCCGATCTAACCATGAGACGTAGAGTTGCACGCAGCAGCTTGAGAATGGAAACTGTAACTCAATAAAGACTTTTATTTAATGATCGCTGGCTAGCGTGATCCTCTGTGAGCTAGGATCTGGAAGCAACTCTGACAGTAAGCTCCATCTCAGTAAATTGTGGGCATCTACAGCCTCGCGGAGAGGAGAGAAAGCGGGTGCCTACTAGCGAGCTCACGAACGGCAGACAACATGACGGCCGAACAGCAGATAGCGGAACTCAGAGAAGCAGTGTCGCGACTGAATGCCGAGGCTCTTGCATCCAGGAAGAGAGAGGAGGACGCAGCTGCCGCCTACAGGGATCTCCAGGTCAGGTTGGAAGTGCTTACGAAGCAAGGGCAACTGACACCCAAACCGGAGGGGATTGGGTTGGGGAGACGAACAGGCGGTCTGGTCTCTCACTTCGATGGGAATTTGCAACAGTACCCCAACTTTAGAGCAGATGTAATGTGTGCACTGCAACTGCTGAACAAAGACTTTAGAGATGAGCAAGAGAAGGTGGGATTCATCATGTCCCATTTGCATGGAGATGCTAAAGCATGGCTGCCCAATTTGTGGAGAGATAAGGATCCGGCGCTCCAAAATGCGGATGCCTTTATTAAAGCGATGGATGGGTGCTTTTTATCAAGCATTGACGTGGATCTTGCTCGGCAGCAGATACATGGACTGAAGCAAGGGAGGGCCAGCGTAAGGCAGTACCATGCCCGCTTTTTCGCTTTGGTCAGTGCTCTGGAATGGGACAGAGATTCGGCTCCTGTAAGAGACCTGTTTTGGGAGGGATTGCACGGCTCGGTTAAAGATGAAATTGCGAGAGGGGAGAGACCCCGGACCACGCAGGAGATCGTTCAGAGGGCGCTGGCGTTGGGGGTGCGGCTGGAAGAACGTCCGTGGAGCAGTGGCGAAGGGCGTGGAGGGCGCGAACCAGCCAGGGGCTCCTCCTTCCTTCCCAGAGAAGCAGCGCGTGCGCAATCCACGCCTCCGCCAGGAGGAGGAGCGGAACCTATGGAGGTTGGAGGTGCAAGGGCTCAGTCAGCAGCCAGAGCCCTAGCACCGGCAGCAGTGAAAGCGAAGCCTCCTAGAGGGAACAGGAAGTGTTACATCTGCGATGATCCACAGCATATGGCGAAAGAGTGTCCCCAGAGGCTCCACAAGCACACTGCAGCCTCAGCAATGGTAACTGCAGCAACGCAGCAAGGACAACCACAGCAGGGAAACGACGGAGTCTGGTTGGAGGAAGAGGCACTGGGGCCCAGCCAGACGTGTCAGTGAAGCAGTCCCCAGAGATTTTACAGCCCATGGACCCCCTCCCGCCCAAACCGGTAGTGAGGCTCACCGCGTCGCTCCAGCTGCCCAATGGAATCACCATGGACGTGCCAATCACCATTGACTCCGGAAGCAATGCGGACTTTATAGGGCAGGACTTTGTCGACCGGCACGCTATACAGTTGCTGCCTGCCACGCTGCCCCTGCAGGTTGTCACGGTGGATGGCAGGGAGCTGCTAGGGGGGCAAGTGGTGAAGCAGACGCCACCAATGGTGATGCGACTTGGGAATCACAGGGAAATCATCAGCTTCAATGTCACTCAACTATCGGACACGCCCATTGTATTGGGCATGAGTTGGCTGGACAAGCACAGCCCGACGCTGGCTTGGTACCAGAGGCAGCTGACCTTCGGCTCTTCCTTTTGCGCTGAACACTGCATCGTGCCCAGGCAGGAAGGAGGGGAAGAGGAGTCACAGCTGCAGCTAGGCACGCTGCAAGCGGTTCCCCACAAGTACGCAGAATTTTTGGAGGTTTTCTGCGAGAAGGAGGCAGACAGGCTACCCCCCCACAGACCATATGACTGCAAAATTGACCTGCTGCCGGGGGCGGCGCTGCCCAAAGGGAAGCTGTATTCCATGTCTGAGGACGAACTGCAGGAACTCAAAGAGTTCATAGATCATAATTTGGAGCGCGGTTTCATCCGAGAGTCCAAGGCAGCGGGGGGCAGTCCGGTATTCTTTGTTAAGAAGCGGGACACGCCCCAAAAAAGACTTGTAGTGGACTTTCGCATCTTGAACAGTGTGACCAAGCCATCGGACTTCCCCATGCCCCGAATCGACGACCTCCTCGCAAAGGTACGGAAGGGCAGAGTGTTCACCAAGTTGGACCTGCGAGGGGCATACAACCTCATTCGCATGCGGGAAGGAGATGAGTGGAAGACAGCCATGTTCACGCCCCTGGGCACCTACGAATATAGAGTTATGCCTTTTGGATTGCAAAATGGCTCCCACGTTTTTCAAGCTTTCATGCATCACGTGTTGGCGGGGCTCCTCTACAAGACGTGCGTCTGTTTCTTGGATGACATCCTGATCTTTTCGGAATCGCAGCAGGAGCATGACAGACACGTCAAGGAAGTGCTGAGCAGGCTACAGCAACATAGGCTTTACGCCAAGCTGGAGAAGTGCCAATTCGACGTGACGGAGGTGGATTTCCTGGGCTACAAGTTGTCTGATAAAGGGCTCGCCATGGACAGCGCCAAGGTCCGAGCAGTGTTGGATTGGAAAAGCCCACGCAACCGGAAGGAGGTCCAACGGTTTGTCGGCTTCGCGAACTTCTATCGCAAGTTTATCAAAGGCTTTGCGATGCAGACAGCGGCCATCACGGACACGCTCAGCTCCAAGAAAAAGAAGTTCATCTGGACAGAGCAGGCGGAGCAGTCCTTTCAGGCACTCAAGCGTCTCTTCGCGTCGGAAGAGCAGCTGCTTCATGTCAACCCCAGCAGGCCGATGAGGGTGGAGACAGACGCTTCAGACAGAGCCGTGGGAGCAGTCCTGCTGCAGAAAGACCCGCAGGGGGTTTGGAGGCCGGGAGCGTTTTACTCAAGGCAGCTCAGCAAGTCCGAACAGAACTACACCATCTGGGACAGGGAGTTGCTGGCCATTCATGCAGCGTTCAAAGCGTGGAGGCACTTTCTGATCGGCGCCAAGCACACGGTGCAGGTCTGCACGGACCACAAGAATCTAGAGCACTGGCGCACGGCACAGTTCCTGAACCAGAGGCAGATACGTTGGGCTGAGTTCTTTGCGA
Organism: Podarcis pityusensis; assembly: GCF_964106645.2. Lineage (NCBI taxonomy): Eukaryota > Metazoa > Chordata > Lepidosauria > Squamata > Lacertidae > Podarcis > Podarcis pityusensis. The sequence continues at coordinate 37,614 of NW_028293242.1, forward strand.
ATTTCGACTTCCGAATAGAGTATGTCCCGGGGGACACCAACATCATGGCGGATGCTCTCTCCCGTAAGCCACAGTATCTGGAGGAGGCAACGCCAGCGGCCGCCATGCACATCTTCGCACCGACAGTGTGGGCATGCGCGGCGGCGACAGTTGACCTGGATGCGGTGCGACGAGCGTTGCAGGATGACTCCTTCGCGCAAGCAAAGATGGCAGAGGTGCGCAAGGGCACGGCAGCGACCGATGAGTTCCAGCTGCGAGATGGATTGCTCATCCGTAAAGGGGCCATCTACGTGCCGGGAGACGAACTTCGCGCCAAGGTACTGCAGCAGCTGCACGACGCGCCCACTGCCGGGCACTTTGGCAAGGAGAAGACGGTGGAATTAGTCGCCAGAGACTTCTGGTGGCCCGGAATGAGAGGGGAAGTCGCGGACTACGTGGCGAGGTGTGACACCTGCCAGAGGGCCAAACCAGTGCACAGACCGCCGGCCGGACTGCTGGAACCGCTGCAAACTCCGTTCGAACCATGGGAGAGAGTGGCCCTGGACTTTGTCACGGATCTGCCCAGCTCGAGGGGCAAGACGGCAGTGCTAGTGGTGGTGGACATGTTCACCAAAATGGCCCACTTCATTCCGTGCGCAAAGGTGGCCACAGCGGAACAGACCGCCAAACTGTTCATAGACTACGTGTTCAGGGTTCACGGTCTGCCACGGTCTATCCTGTCCGACCGGGGGCGACAGTTCATCTCGAACTTCTGGCAGAAGCTGATGGGTTTCCTGAACGTCAAGATCAACCTAGCGTCGGCAAGACACCCGCAGACCAACGGACAAGCGGAGCGAGTCAACGCCATCATGCAGCAGTACCTGAGATGCTACGCAAATCAGCAGCCGGCAACATGGGTGGACTACCTGCCGCTCGCTGAGTTCGCCTACAACAACACGAAGCACGTGTCCACGGGGGTGACACCGTTCTTCGCCAACAACGGGAGGCATCCCAGAACCTTCCCGGGATTAGAGAGACGGGGGGAGGGGGAGCCACAGGCAGCGGAAGCCTTAGCGTCAGAGTTGCAGGAGGTTCACGAACAGCTTCGGAGGCAGTTAGAACTAGCAAAGCACGCATACAAACTGCAGGCTGACAAGCACAGAAGGGTTGGGGAAGACATACAGGTGGGAGACTGGGTTTGGTTAGCAGCCCAGGCGGTGCCGGCCAGATCGTTAGCGAAGAAGAAGCTCGGACATAAGCAGCTAGGCCCTTACCAAGTCGAGGCACAGGTCAATCCAGTGGCCTTCCGGTTGACACTTCCGGAGGGATCCAGAATGCATCCAGTGTTCCATAGATCAGTGCTCACGCCCTACAAAGCACCTCACAGATTTCAGGAGCCGGGCACGGCACCAGACCCGCTCAGGGAGACGCCCCCAAGGAGGGGGTCGCCAAGGGGGGAACCCATCAACGAGGTCACAGAGATTTTAGACTCGAGATGGGGGGAAGAGGGTGTAGAATATTTTCTCGCCAGAGAAGGTACCCCGGCCAGCGCCAACAGTTGGGTGCCGGACTATGCCTTGGACGAGCCTCTTCTCAAGGACGAGTTTCATGCCCTTTTCCCACACAGGCCCATGCCAGCCGAGTATTTCGACGACTGGCTTTTCACACCCACATTTTCAGCCAGCACATTCCAGGGGTTCACCTCGGACGAGGAACCGGCACTAGAAACACGTTCCCCGGAGGGATCACCCTCGGGGTCGGCCTCAGACGGTTCCTATTGGTGGGACGATCGACCAGAGGAGCAGTGGCGCAGGAAGTGGCTGGGGGGTCCTTGGCAGGCAACGTCCCCGGAGGAGACCGGGGGAGAGACGGACATGGACGTGTTGGGGGAGGACCTTGGGTTCGAGCACGGCGGCAAAGAGATGGAAGCAGAGGAAATCGAGGTCGGCGAGAGCACGGAGGACGAGCCGGACTTATCCGGCTGGATGCACGCCACGGGGGACGAACTGTATCCGGCACTCACCCCCACAACGACGGAGCACCCAGTACCCACACCTGAAGGAGGGGAGGGGGGGAAGGGGGGGCTTCGAGGGGGGGATGGATGTCAGGGGTTCAGGAGCAGAGGCACAGGAAAGGGAGGAAATAGAGAGCGAGGGGGAGGAGTCCGAAGGTAATGTTAGCGATGACAGCGGTCCGAGGTCTCTGAGTCTTTCCAGCGAATCGGAAGATTCACAGAAAGGGGCTCCCATGGTCAGAGCAAGGGGGGTGCCGAGGGGGACACCCCAGGAAGAAGGGGCCAGAGGGGACTCAGAGAGAAGCAGTTGGAAATCAGGACCAGCGTCCACACCAGAGTGCAGTAGGGGGGAGGAGTCCCAGGCATCGGGATCAGGCGGCGCACTGCCAGTGGGAGGACATGAGTCAGGATTGGCCACGCCTCCATCGGGGAGCGAAGAAACGGTTGAGAGGAAGGTTGAAGGCTGGGTGCGCGCGCCAAGTTCAACTGTACAGGAGGGCGGTGCAGTTGGCAGCCCGGATAGGGAGCCAGGTCCCAAAGCCCGCCGAAAAGACGGGGAGGAGTCAGGGGGGTCAACGTCAGCGTCAGAAGAATCCAGGAAGGAAGGGACCCCGGGGGGTAGCAGGACCCAGAGGAGAAAGGAGAGACGGAAGAGGTGGAGTAAGGCTAGAATCTTAAACTGGTGTACAGGGGGCGGAGACTCAGATGGAGCTTCGCCGCTCTAACCATGAGACGTAGAGTTGCACGCAGCAGCTTGAGAATGGAAACTGTAACTCATTTCTATTCGAATGGTGTTTTGAGAATGGGAACTGTAACTCAATAAAGGCTTTTGTTTAATGATCGCTGGCTAGCGTGATCCTCTGTGAGCTAGGATCTGGAAGCAGCTCTGACAACACCAATTTGAAATGAGCCCAATCAGAGCTTTATCTTCTTCTTTTTATGTAGCTGGAAGCCAAAAGACCTTTTTGCTTTGGTTGGGGGTGATTCTGGTGCACACCCAGAAAACCCCATGCGAATTGAAATAAGCACAATCAAAGCTTATTTGTCTTCTTTCTACGCGTATGGAAGCAAAAAGACAATGTTGTGTTATTTTGGTCTCATTACACATACTTTGAGATTTCTGGGTCAATGTGCATTAACACCAAAGAACACGACTTGAAATAAAGATTCTTCGTTCTAAGTAGCTGGTGAAAGTCAAGATGGCGGCGAAGGCAGCAGCCTAGTTAACTTCGTCTGCTTTTAGATTAAGTCTTAAGTAGTTTTAAGTAGTTATTTTAACCCCCGCTGGGCTTTTATTGTTTTATTGTTTTAGACTAAGTTTTAAGTAGTTCTAAGTAGTTTTTTTTTTTTTTACCCCTCTGGGCTTTTATTGCCTTATTGTTTTATCACCTGCTTCGAGCTTCAGCCTTGCTGCCTTGCCGCACCCCCGCTGTGCATTTACTGCTGTGGAGCTGAGTAATCTTCTGAAACGAGTGAGTGGGGAAGGGAAGAGGTCTGGCCTGACTCCCCTGCCGTGAAGGGACCCCCGTCACTGGAAAGGGAAAAACTCAAGGTGGGTGATCGGAAACACCGAAAAAAGGGTTGAAGCAAGTCCTCTTCGAGTCCCGTCTGAGTTCCATCTGAGTGAGTAAGACCGTCTTCAGCAAATCAGGCTGATAAAGAGGCCCGGCTTGGAAAATAATTACCATCCTTCACCTTATATCAATTAACCCCCAGCTTCTATCAGCTTTTATCAGTAAAAGGACACTGGGAGCTGACGGAAGAGCTCTCAAACCTTCCTCCCTTCCTCCCTCTTCCAGCTCCACCAAAGAAACATAATGAGAATCAGTGCTCGCTGATGAGCTAAGCAGGAGAAAGCTGCAGATACACCTCTATTCATCCATTGGCCCTGCTAATTAGGCAGAAACACTGGGGGACAACTGGCTTTCTAATAGGAAGACAACTACCCAACATGGTCCTCACCAGAAAGATATGTAAGGAGTTGGGTATTTTGCCAGATACGCCACTTAGCCCCCCGGGACCTGGAAAGAGTCAAAGTAAAATTATAAATTACTTCCCCAAGAGGGAGGAATGCATGAGTGAACAAATTGAACCAATTATTGATGAAGTCACTCCTCCCCCCCTTACCTATCTTGACCGGTCACATTACTTCAAAGAGCTTCAACAAAACTCTGGAAACATAAATCCCCCAAGAAGCCTGGCGCAAGAGCTAGTTCTAGCTGAGAAACTTGAGGAAAATATTTCTGTCACCTATAATCAGCGCCCCCCGGCAGAATTAACAACATGCCACCAAGACCAGGCGCCCACTTCCAAATATACTCAAACTGAACTGAGTGATGGCCATTTTCAGGCCCACTTCCAAGATATAAATACAGACCTCTCCAACATAAAAAATTACTTGACAATAACAAATGGGTTATTGCTGACCCTTGTGGAAAATTTTATTCCCCAACCAAAAGAGACAACAGCAACTGATGCACCCCAAGTACATAAACCAGATGAACTTGTGCATAACCCAGATGAACAAGTGAAGATGAGACAAGCAGTAACAACCAAGAAACTGCAAAAAAATAGACCAAAAGCCCGGGAAAAGAAAACTAAGAACATTAAAACAACAAGGAAAATAAAGATAAGCCGACATAAACAATGGCAGAAATTATTTAATCTACTCCCATTGGACTCAAATAAATCTGCTGCACGAGATAAAAAAGAGAAAGGCAGGAAGGGGAAAAAGAAGGCAACGCCAAAGCTAATGGCTAAGGTGGCATCTCTGAACCAGAGTTTAGAACTAAATGGGAGGATGGAAGCAACATCCCAGAGCTCTGGTAACAGTTCACTCAGTGAGCCAGATTCTGGGGGAGAAGTGGTCCCTAATAATAAAGGCAGCAAACCGCTTAGCAAATCGGGAAAGGGGGACGATGCAACGCCCAATCGCGATGACAACACTATACAAGATGGGCAAACCTTTACTCAGGCAAGATGTTGGAACCTGATTTTAAATCCCCAAAAATTGGTATTTACAAACTTCCCAAAATCAAAGGGCTTCCTTACAGGGAAAGATCGAAGAATGAGCTCTTTGAACATTCTGAATGATATATTGCCAGGAGCAGTAAAGCCATATGACATTATTTCTGTAGATTATTTGCATCATGATGGTTGTTCAGTGAGAGCAATGATCACATTTAGAGACCAGAACCTGGCCAAGTTTATCTACAGATCAAGATATATATTCCTAAAGGCCCAGATAAAAATTCTCAGATTTTTTGAAAACAAGGCTCTACTGAATCCCCTTCTGGAAGCTAAGCACGCAAACCCTAGTAAGGAGAAACAACCTCCCAAAACCCGACCTGGTCTCCAGAAACAAGAGCTTCAAAAACTAAAAAGGAAAGATGCCCACCTGCAAGACCTGCAACTTCAAGAGAATGAAGATGAGGAGCTTTTCTCCGTGGAGGAAAATACCTTAATTAGGCAATTTGGCCATTTTCCATCCCCAATACGGACTGAAATATTAGAAAGATTGGATATGCTAAGAGTTAAGCTGGCTGGGAGAGATATAAATGGGGAGATCAATGTGGACACCCATAAAAAGGACCAGACTTCCTTTAATTTGAACCCTATACAAGAACAAAACCCAGCGGCCTGTCGGCCATGTTACCTTCAGACAATGGCTGAGATTAACCTACCCCCAATTAAGGAAGCCCAGCACACTGAAGAGAACACTACACCACCTCCAATAAGGAGAACCATCCCTAAGGTGAACTCACCAGGCTCTTGGGACAAGCTGAGGTACCTGGATGAGGCAGAGTTAGGCCACAATCAGGTACCGGAAAAATACCTACGGAAAGAGATAACACACTTCAAAGGCCCGGTGACCACTAATGTCAGTATTAAACAGTTAACAGCCGAAACTATAGAACACTTGGCTAGTCTGCCATGTATGGAGAGCAATGGGCCGGCTCATAAAAGAGTAATCCCTAAAAGCACCTTGGGAAACAATTGACAAAGATTAGACCAGAGACAAACACCAGCCGGCTCCCTATCTCCGCGGAAATCCGACATCATTAGATATGAACAGACTCAACCCTCACTCACAAATCAAGCAAAAGCAGTTCTTTCCTTGAAAGATGCACCCAACCCATCCCAGAGCCTTAAAATTGTCTCCTGGAATGTTAACGGCTGGGCGACAAAGCAAATGGATCCTGAAGCAATGAATTTCATCTCTTCTTTCGACATTGTGTGCCTCCAAGAGACCTGGTCCCAACAAAGTATCGCTCTCCCAAACTATTGCTCCTTTAGCTCCTGTGCTCGTAAACTAACCAACAGGGGTCGCCCCCAAGTTGGCCTCGCCTGTCTTATTTCAACCAGCTTATCCCTCACTGTTTGCGAGGAAATTAAATCTTCCCCTTACTTTCTCACTATAAAGATCCATCTCCCAAAGACCAAAAGCCCATGGTTGATAACTACAGTATAATAAGCACAATCAAAGCTTATTCGTCTACTTTCTACACGTATGGAAGTGAAAAGACGGTGTTGTGTTATTTTGGTCTCCTTACACACACCTTGCGATTTCTGGGTCAATGTGCATTAACACCAAAGAACACGAAATAAGCAAAATGCAAGATTCTTCTTTCTATGTTGCTGCAACCCAAAACAACCTGTTTGGCTTTGTTTAGGCTTATTACACCTTGCTTTGCTATTTGTGGGGGACTGAAAACCGAAAGAACAATGCAAGCTTATTCGTCCTCTTTCTATTGAGATGGAACCAAAACACCTATGCTTGGTTTGGGCTGATAATAAACATGTCACTCTGTGATTTTTGGGTGAGTGTGCATTCTAACCCCAAAAACACCAATTTGAAATGAGCCCAATCAGAGCTTTATCTTCTTCTTTTTATGTAGCTGGAAGCCAAAAGACCTTTTTGCTTTGGTTGGGGGTGATTCTGGTGTACACCCATAAAACCCCATGCGAATTGAAATAAGCACAATCAAAGCTTATTTGTCTTCTTTCTACGCGTATGGAAGCAAAAAGACAATGTTGTGTTATTTTGGTCTCATTACACACACTTTGAGATTTCTGGGTCAATGTGCATTAACACCAAAGAACACGACTTGAAATAAAGATTCTTCGTTCTATGTAGCTGGTACCCAAAATAACCTATTTAGCTTTGTTTAGCCTTATTACAATTCGCTTTGCTATTTGTGAGTGAATGAACACCGAAAGAACAATCCAAGCTTATTCGTCCTCTATCTATTGAGATGGAACCAAAACACCTACGCTTGGTTTGGTCTGATAAGAAACATGTCGCTCTGCGATTTTTGGGTGAATGTGCATTCTAACCCCAAAAAGACCAATTTGAAATAAGTCCAATCAGAGCTTTATTATCTTCTTTTTATGTAGTTGGAAGCCAAAACACCTTTTGCTTTGGTTGGGGATGATTCTGGTGCACACCCAAAAAACACCATTCGAATAGAAATAAGCACAATCAAAGCTTTCTACACGTATGGAAACGAAAAGACGGTGTTGTGTTATTTTGGTCTCAATACACACACTTTGAGATTTCTGAGTCAATGTGCATTAACACCAAAGAACACGAAATAAGCAAAATCCAAGATTCTTCTTTCTATGTTGTTGCAACCCAAAACAACCTGTTTGGCTTTGTTTAGGCTTATTACACCTTGCTTTGCTATTTGTGGGGGACTGAACACCGAAAGAACAATGCAAGCTTATTCGTCCTCTTTCTATTGAGATGGAACCAAAACACCTATGCTTGGTTTGGGCTGATAATAAACATGTCACTCTGTGATTTTTGGGTGAGTGTGCATTATAACCCCAAAAACACCAATTTGAAATGAGCCCAATCAGAGCTTTATCTTCTTCTTTTTATGTAGCTGTAAGCCAAAAGACCTTTTTGCTTTGGTTGGGGGTGATTCTGGTGCACACCCAGAAAACCCCATGCGAATTGAAATAAGCACAATCAAAGCTTATTTGTCTTCTTTCTACGCGTATGGAAGCAAAAAGACAATGTTGTGTTATTTTGGTCTCATTACACACACTTTGAGATTTCTGGGTCAAAGTGCATTAACACCAAAGAACACGACTTGAAATAAAGATTCTTCGTTCTATGTAGCTGGTACCCAAAATAACCTATTTAGCTTTGTTTAGCCTTATTACAATTCGCTTTGCTATTTGTGAGTGAATGAACACCGAAAGAACAATCCAAGCTTATTCGTCCTCTATCTATTGAGATGGAACCAAAACACCTACGCTTGGTTTGGTCTGATAATAAACATGTCGCTCTGCGATTTTTGGGTGAATGTGCATTCTAACCCCAAAAAAGACCAATTTGAAATAAGTCCAATCAGAGCTTTATTATCTTCTTTTTATGTAGTTGGAAGCCAAAACACCTTTTGCTTTGGTTGGGGGTGATTCTGGTGCACACCCAAAAAACACCATTCGAATAGAAATAAGCACAATCAAATCTTATTCGTCTACTTTCTACACGTATGGAAGCGAAAAGACGGTGTTGTGTTATTTTGGTCTCAATACACACACTTTGAGATTTCTGAGTCAATGTGCATTAACACCAAAGAACACGAAATAAGCAAAATCCAAGATTCTTCTTTCTATGTTGTTGCAACCCAAAACAACCTGTTTGGCTTTGTTTAGGCTTATTACACCTTGCTTTGCTATTTGTGGGGGACTGAACACCGAAAGAACAATGCAAGCTTATTCGTCCTCTTTCTATTGAGATGGAACCAAAACACCTATGCTTGGTTTGGGCTGATAATAAACATGTCACTGTGATTTTTGGGTGATTCTGCATTCTAACCCCAAAAAAACCTGTCAGGGCTGCCTCAAGTCTCAGCTCACAAAAGACCAGGGCCTTTCTTTTCTTATATACAAAAGTGTTTATTGCAGTTCATTGTTTGCTTCAGATCCGAGGCTCGCAGCCCTACGTCTGCTACGCTTAGACCGCTGCAGTCCCTTCTGAATCTGTCCCTGCCTTGCACCAGTTTAAGAGGCTTGCGCTGCTCCACCTCTTTCTCTCTTTCCTTTTCCGCAGGGTCTTTCTGCCCGCTGGGGTTTCGCCCCTCCTGGATTCCTCCGACGCGGAATCAGACTGCTCTTGCCCCCTCCTGCGGGCTTTGGGACCTGGCCCCTCCTCCGGGCTCCCTGTACTTCCGCGCGCCTCTACATTTGAACTTGGCGCGCGCCCCCAACCTCTAAATTTCCTTTTGACAGCTACGCTACTCCCTTCACTACTCCCCTCCCCTTCCGGGAGGGTGGCTTGCTCCGACCTCCCTCCTTTCTCTACTGCCGGAGCCGCCTCCCCTGATACACTGGAACCTCCACCCCCTTCGCTGCACTCTGGCGGGGAGACTGGTCCTGACGCCCAGCTGCCACTTTGGGATCCCCCGCTGGCCCCCTGCTCCTGACAAGTCCCCCCTGGGGCTCCCCTGGCCTTGACCACCGGCGCCCCCTTCTGGGTATCCTCTGATTCGCTGGAAAGACTCATGGAATCTCTTGAGTCATTGTCATCCTCTTCCTCGCTGTCCTGGGATTCATCCCCATCGCTCTCCATCTCCTGCCTACCCTGTGCCTCTGTCCCTGAACCCCTGACATCCATCCCCCCCTCGAAGCCCCCCCTTCCCCCCTCCCGATGCTCGGGCGCAGGTTCCGGGAGCTCCGTTGTAGCGGGGGTAGATGCTGGATACAGTTCGTCGACGTCGATCTCCTCTGCTTCCAGTTCAGTGTATGAGTGCTCGAAACCGGGGTCCTCCCCCAACACATCCAAACCCTTCCCTCCCCCTGTTACTTCAGGCGATGCTGCTTGCCAAGGCCCCCTTCGCCACCCCACTTCCGGTTGATCGTCCCACCAATAAGAGCGGTCCGTGTCCACCCCCGAGCACGATCCCCTTGGAGGGCTCGATTCCGGCGTGGTCTCCTCTGCGGAGGAGAACCCCCGGAAGGTGCTGCCTGAAAGTGTGGGCGTAAAAAGCCAGTCGTCAAAATACTCCTCTGGCATGGGCCTGTGTGGGAAGAGTGCATGGAACTCGTCTTTAAGAAGAGGTTCCTCCAGAGCATACTCCGGCACCCAACTGTTGGCGCTGGCCGGGGTACCTTCCCTGGCGAGGAGGTATTCCACTCCCTCCTCGCCCCATCTCGAGTCCAGAATTTCCGTGACCTCGTTGAGTGTCGGGGTCCTCGGTGACTTCCCCCCCCTGGTGACTTTCTACATGGGTCTGGTGCCGTCCCTGGCTCCTGAAATCTGTGTGGGGCCTTGTAGGGTGTAAGCACCGACCTATGAAAGACCGGGTGCATTCGGGAACCTTCTGGGAGGGTCAACCGAAAAGCTACGGGATTGATCCTGCCCTCAACTTGGTATGGCCCTAGCTGTTTGTGTCCTAGCTTCTTCTTAGCTAACGACTTGGCCGGCACCGCCTGGGCTGCTAACCATACCCAGTCCCCCACCTGGATGTCTTCTCCTGCCCTCCTGTGCCTGTCTGCCTGCACTTTGTAGGCGTGTTTAGGTAGTTCCAAGTGCCGTCGCAGCTCCTCGTGGACCTCCTGCAATTCTGCTGCTAAATGCTCAGCTCCCTGCGACTCCCCCTGCGTCGTTGTCTCCAACGCCGGGAAGGTTCTGGGATGTCGCCCATTGTTGGCGAAGAACGGTGTCACCCCCGTTGACGCGTGCTTCGTGTTGTTGTAGGCAAACTCGGCCATCGGTAAGTAGTCCACCCAAGTTGCAGGCTTTTGATTGGCGTAACATCGCAGGTACTGCTGCATGATGGCGTTGACCCTCTCCGCTTGGCCATTGGTTTGCGGGTGTCTCGCCGACGCTAAGTTGATTTTGACATTCAGGATGCCCAGAAGCTTCTGCCAGAAACTGGAAATGAATTGGCGACCCCGGTCGGACAGGATGGACCGCGGTAAGCCGTGCACCCGGAACACGTGGTCTATGAACAGCTTGGCGGTCTGTTCCGCTGTTGCCACCTTCGCGCAAGGAATGAAGTGCGCCATCTTGGTGAACAGATCTACAACCACAAGCACCGCCGTCTTGCCCCGCGAACTGGGCAGATCAGTAACAAAGTCCAGCGCCACCCTTTCCCACGGCTGTAGTGGCGTCTCCAGCAGTTCCAGCAATCCCGCTGGGTTCTTGTGCACTGGCTTGGACCTCTGACAAGTGTCACACCTGGCGACGTAATCCGCGACCTCTCCCCGCATCTGGGGCCACCAAAAGTCTCTGGCTACTAAGTCCGCCGTCTTTTCTTTGCCGAAGTGACCCGCGCTGGGTGCGTCGTGTAACTGCTGTAAAACCTTCGCGTGGAGATCGTCTCCCGGCACGTAGAGAGCACCTTTGCGGGTCAGCAGGCCGTCGCGTATCTGGAATTCGCCGTCCTTTGCTGTCCCTTTTCGCACCTCCTCCATCTTGGATTGTGCGAACGGATCCGTCTGTAGCGCGCGTCATACCGCGTCCAGGTCCACGGCGGCGGAAGCGCATGCCCACGCTTGCGGTGCTAAAATGTGCCTGGCTGCCACTGGTGCCGCTTCCTCGAGATACTGCGGTTTCCTGGAGAGCGCATCCGCTATGACGTTGTTGTCTCCCGGGATATACTCTATCCGGAAATCGAAATCCGCAAAGAACTCCGCCCATCTCATGTGCCTCTGGCTCTGGAGCTTCGCCGTGCGCCAATACTCTAGGTTCTTGTGGTCCGTGCGGACCTGCACGGTGTGCTTGGCTCCGATGAGGAAGTGCCGCCACGCCTTGAAAGCCGCGTGGATGGCCAACAACTCCCTGTCCCAGATGGTGTAGTTCTGTTCCGACTTGCTGAGCTTCCGGGAATAGAAAGCGCAGGGCCTCCAGTTCCCTTGCGGATCTTCCTGCAAGAGGACGGCCCCCACTGCTCTGTTAGATGCGTCAGTCTCAACCCGCATGGGCCTGCCGGGATTCACGTGTAGCAGCTGGTCTTCGGACGCGAAGAGACTCTTAAGTCTCCTGAAGGACTGCTCCGCCTGGTCCGTCCAGGTGAACTTTTTCTTCTTGGAACTGAGGGTGTCCGTGATAGCTGCCGTCTCTTTCGCGAAACCCCTGATGAACTTGCGGTAAAAATTGGCGAAGCCGACGAACCTCTGGACCTCCTTTCGATTGCGCGGGCTATTCCAGTCCAACACCGCGCGGACTTTGGCGCTGTCCATGGCTAGTCCCTTGTCGGACAGCCGGTAGCCCAGGAAATCCACCTCCGTCACGTTGAACTGGCACTTCTCCAGCTTGGCGTAGAGTCTGTGCTCCCGTAGCCTCTGCAGGACCTCCTTTACGTCTCTCTCGCGAGTCTCCTGCGATTCTGAGAAGATCAGAATGTCGTCGAGGAAGCATACTGTCAGAGCTGGCTCCAGGTCCCAGCTCACAGAGGACCAACGCTAGCCGGCAGTAATGTACAAAAGTCTTTATTGAAGTACAGTTTCCATTTTCAAGCCGCAGCGCCCCAGCTCTACGTCTAGGGGTTAGATCGGCGAAGCTCCATCTGAGTCTCCGCCCCCTGTACACCAGTTTAAGATTCTAGCCTTACTCCACCTCTTCCGTCTCTCCTTTCTCCTCTGGGTCCTGCTACCCCCCGGGGTCCCTTCCTTCCTGGATTCTTCTGACGTTGACCCCCCTGACTCCTCCCCCTCTTTTCGGCGGGCTTTGGGACCTGGCTCCCTATCCGGGTTGCCAACTGCGCCGCCCTCCTGTACATTTGAACTTGGCGCGCGCGCCCAGCCTTCAACCTTCCTCTCGACCGTTTCCTCGCTCCCCGATGGAGGCGTGGCCAATCCTGACTCATGTCCTCCCACTGGCAGTGCGCCGCCTGATCCCGATGCCTGGGACTCCTCCCCCCTACTGCACTCTGGTGTGGACGCTGGTCCTGATTTCCAACTGCTGCTCTCTGAGTCCCCTCTGGCCCCTTCTTCCTGGGGTGTCCCCCTCGGCACCCCCCTTGCTCTGACCATGGGAGCCCCTTTCTGTGAATCTTCCGATTCGCTGGAAAGACTCAGAGACCTCGGACCGCTGTCATCGCTAACATTTCCTTCGGACTCCTCCCCCTCGCTCTCTATTTCCTCCCTTTCCTGTGCCTCTGCTCCTGAACCCCTGACATCCATCCCCCCCTCGAAGCCCCCCTTCCCCCCTCCCCTCCTTCAGGTGTGGGTACTGGGTGCTCTGTCGTTGTGGGGGTGAGTGCCGGATACAGTTCGTCCCCCGTGGCGTGCATCCAGCCGGATAAGTCCGGCTCGTCCTCCGTGCTCTTGTCGACCTCAATTTCCTCTGCTTCCATCTCTTTGCCGCCGTGTTCGAACCCAAGGTCCTCCCCCAACACGTCCATGTCCGTCTCTCCCCCGGTCTCCTCCGGGGACGTTGCCTGCCAAGGACCCCCCAGCCACTTCCTGCGCCACTGCTCCTCTGGTCGATCGTCCCACCAATAGGAACGGTCTGAGGCAGACCCCGAGGGTGATCCCTCCGGGGAACGTGTTTCTAGTGCCGATTCCTCGTCCGAGGTGAACCCCTGGAATGTGCTGGCTGAAAATGTGGGTGTGAAAAGCCAGTCGTCGAAATACTCGGCTGGCATGGGCCTGTGTGGGAAAAGGGCATGAAACTCGTCCTTGAGAAGAGGTTCGTCCAAGGCATAGTCTGGCACCCAACTGTTGGCGCTGGCCGGGGTACCTTCTCTGGCGAGAAGATATTCTACTCCCTCTTCCCCCCATCTCGAGTCTAAAATCTCTGTGACCTCGTTGACGGGTTCCCGCCTTGGCGACCCCCCCCTTGTGGGCGTCTCCCTGAACGGGTCTGGTGCCGTGCCTGGCTCCTGAAATCTATGAGGTGCTTTGTAGGGCGTGAGCACTGATCTATGGAAAACTGGGTGCATTCTGGATCCCTCCGGCAGTGTCAACCGGAAGGCCACTGGATTGACCTGTGCCTCGACTTGGTAAGGTCCTAGCTGCTTATGCCCTAGCTTCTTCTTCGCTAACGATCTGGCCGGCACCGCCTGGGCTGCTAACCAAACCCAGTCTCCCACCTGTATGTCTTCCCCAACCCTTCTGTGCTTGTCGGCCTGCAGTTTGTATGCGTGCTTTGCTAGTTCTAACTGCCTCCGAAGCTGTTCGTGAACCTCCTGCAACTCTGATGCTAAGGCTTCCGCTGCCTGTGGCTCCCCCTCTCCCGCTCTCGCTAATCCCGGGAAGGTTCTGGGATGCCTCCCATTGTTGGCGAAGAACGGTGTCACCCCCGTGGACACGTGCTTCGTGTTGTTGTAGGCGAACTCAGCGAGCGGCAGGTAGTCCACCCATGTTGCCGGCTGCTGATTTGCGTAGCATCTCAGGTACTGCTGCATGATGGCGTTGACTCGCTCCGCTTGTCCGTTCGTCTGCGGGTGTCTCGCCGACGCTAGGTTGATCTTGACGTTCAGGAAACCCATCAGCTTCTGCCAGAAGTTCGAGATGAACTGTCGCCCCCGGTCGGACAGGATAGACCGTGGCAGACCGTGAACCCTGAACACGTGGTCTATGAACAGTTTGGCGGTCTGTTCCGCCATGGCCACCTTCGCGCACGGAATGAAGTGGGCCATTTTGGTGAACATGTCCACCACCACTAGCACTGCCGTCTTGCCCCTCGAGGTGGGTAGATCCGTGACAAAGTCCAGGACCACCCTCTCCCACGGTTCGAGCGGTGTCTGCAGCGGTTCGAGCAGTCCCGCCGGCGGTTTGTGCACTGACTTGGCCCTTTGGCAGGTGTCGAACCTCGAGACGTAATCCGCGACTTCCCCCCGCATCTTGGGCCACCAAAAATCTCTGGCTACTAATTCTACCGTCTTCTCTTTGCCAAAGTGCCCGGCGGTGGGTGCGTCGTGCAACTGCTGCAGTACTTTCGCGCGGAGGTCGTCTCCCGGTACGTAGAGGGCCCCTCTGCGGATGAGCAATCCGTCGCGTATCTGGAACTCGTCGTCCTCCGCCGTGCCCCTGTGCACCTCCTCCATCTTGGCTTGTGCGAAGGGGTCCTCCTGCAGTGCTCGACGTACAGCATCCAGGTCCACGGTTGCTGAAGCGCACGCCCACGCTTTCGGTGCGAAAATGTGCTTGGCCGCTGCTGGTGCCGCCTCCTCGAGGTATTGCGGCTTTCTGGACAGTGCATCCGCCATGATGTTGTTGTCGCCTGGGATGTACTCTATCCTGAAGTCGAAATCCGCAAAGAACTCCGCCCATCGTATGTGCCTCTGGTTCAGGAACCTTGCCGTGCGCCAGTACTCCAGGTTTTTATGGTCCGTGCGGACCTGCACTGTGTGTTTGGCTCCAATGAGGAAGTGCCGCCACGCCTTGAATGCTGCATGAATGGCCAGCAACTCCCTGTCCCAGATGGCGTAGTTCTGCTCTGACTTGCTGAGCTTCCTGGAGTAGAAGGCACACGGTCTCCAGTCCCCATGCGGGTCTTGCTGCAACAGTACTGCTCCCACGGCTCTGTCTGAGGCGTCCGTTTCAACCCTCATCGGTCTGCTGGGATTCACATGCAGTAGCTGCTCTTCGGACGAGAAGAGACGCTTGAGTTTCTGAAAGGACTGCTCCGCTTGCTCCGTCCAGATGAACTTCTTCTTCTTGGAGCTGAGCGTGTCGGTAATGGCCGCCGTCTGCATCGCGAACCCCTTGATGAACTTGCGGTAAAAGTTGGCGAAACCGACAAACCGCTGGACCTCCTTCCGATTGCGCGGGCTCTTCCAGTCCAACACTGAGCGAACCTTGGCGCTGTCCATGGCGAGCCCCTTGTCCGACAACTTGTAGCCCAGGAAATCTACCTCCTTCATGTCGAACTGGCACTTCTCCAGCTTGGCGTACAGCCTGTGCTCCTGCAGTCTCTGCAGAACTTCCTTGACGTCTCCCTCGTGGGTCTCCTCTGATTCTGAAAATATCAGGATGTCGTCCAGGAAGCAGACGCATTTCTTGTAGAGGAGACCCGCCAATACGTGATGCATGAAGGCTTGAAAACAGTGGGAGCCATTTTGTAATCCAAAGGGCATAACTCTGTATTCATAGGTGCCCAGGGGCGTGAACATGGCAGTCTTCCATTCGTCGCCCTCCCGTATGCGAATCAGGTTGTACGCCCCTCGCAGATCCAACTTTGTGAAAACGCGTCCTTTCCTCACCGTTGCGAGCAGGTCATCTATCTTGGGCATGGGAAAGGCTGTGGGCTTGGTTTTCGAGTTCAAAATTCTATAGTCCACAAGCCTTTTTTGGAGCGTGTCCTTCTTCTTCACAAAGAATACAGGACTGCCCCCCACTGCCTTCGACTCCTGGATGAAACCGCGCTTCAAGTTGAGGTCTATGAACTCCCTGAGTTCCTGCAGCTCGTCTTCAGACATGGAATACAGTTTCCCGGTTGGCAGCATCGCCCCTGGCAGGAGGTCAATCTTGCAGTCATAGGACCTGTGGGGAGGCAGCTTGTCCGCTTCCTTCTCGCAGAAAACCTCCAAAAACGCTGCGTACTTGAGTGGCACTGCTTGCAGCGTGCCTAATTGTAGCTGCGGGTCATCCTCTTCCCCTTCCGGGCTAGGCAGAATGCAATGTTCCGCACAGTATGAGGAGCCGAAGGTCAGTTGTCGCTGGTACCACGCCAATGCTGGGCTGTGCCTGTGCAGCCAACTCATGCCTAATACTATAGGCGTGTCCGACAGTTGGGTGACATTGAAGCTGATGACTTCTCGGTGATTCCCAATTTGCATCACCATCGGAGGCGTTTGCTGCACCACCTGCCCCCCCAGCAATTCCCTGCCATCCACCGTGACAACCTTCAGAGGCAGCGTGGCTGGCAGGAGTGCTATGTTGTGCTCTTGAATGAAATCCAGTCCTATGAAGTCTGCGTTACTACCAGAGTCAATGGTAATCGGCACTTCCATAGTGAGTCCATTGGGTAGTTGGAGCGATGCTGTGAGCTGCACCACTGGTTTGGGCGGGAGGGGGTCTGTGGGCTGCAAAATCTCTGGGGACGGCTTCATTGACTTGTCTGGCTGGGCCCCAGTGCCTCTTCCTCCAACCAGACTCTGTCGTTTCCCTGCTGTGGTTCTCTCTGCTGAGTTGCGTCTGTTACTGTTGCTGAGGCTGCAGTGTACTTGTGGAGCCTCTGGGGACACTCTTTCGCCATGTGCTGAGCACTGTCGCAGATGTAGCACTTCCTGTTCCCTCTAGGAGGCTTCGCTTTGACTGCTCCCGGTGTTAGGGCTCTGGTTGCTGACTGAGCCCTGGCGCCTCCAATTTCCATCGGTTCCTCTCCCCCTCCTTGCGGAGGTGTGGATTGCGCACGCGCTGCATCCTTGGGAAAGAGGGGAGGTGCTCTCACTGGCGTACGTCCCCAACGTCCTTCTTCTCTGTTCCATGGACGTTCTTCCAGACGCACCCCAATTTGCAGCGCCCGCCGGACAACCTCCTGAGTGCTCTTTGGTCTCTCCCCCCTTGCAATCTCATCTTTCACATTTGCATTCAAGCCTTCCCAAAAAAGGTCTCTGGCTGGGGCAGAATCCTTCTCCCATCCCAGCGCATGGACTAATGCAAAAAAGCGGGAATGGTACTGCCTTACACTGACTCTGCCTTGTTTGAGCCCATGTATGTCTTTTCTGGCGATATCAATGTCTATATTTGATAAAAAACACGAATCCATCGCTTTAATGAATGCATCCGCATTTTGGAGCGCCGGATCCTTATCTCTCCACAGATTGCGCAGCCACGCTTTAGCTTCCCCATGCAAATGGGACAAGATAAACCCCACCTTCTCTTGCTCATCTCTAAAGTCTTTATCCAGCAGTTCCAGCGCAAACAGCACGTCTGCTTGGAAGTTAGGGTACTGCTGCAAATTCCCATCGAAATGAGATACCAGGCTGCCTCCTCTTTTCCCCAGCCCAATCCCCTCTGATTTGGGTCTCGGTTGCCCCTGCTTAGCAAGCACTTCCAACCTGGCTTGGAGATCCCTGCAGGCGGCAGCCGCTTCCTCTTCCCTTTTCCTGGATGCGAGTACCTCCGCGTTGAGTTGTGTCACTGCATCTTGCAGGGCTGCTAGTTGCTGTTCTGTAGTCATCTTGCCTGACTTTTGTGAGCTCGCGAAGCACCAATCTTCTTCCCTCGCTGCGTCCACTCACGTTACGAGGTTTTTGGTGCAAAATTTTTGGAGATGGAGCTTACTGTCAGAGCTGGCTCCAGGTCCCAGCTCACAGAGGACCAACGCTAGCCGGCAGTAATGTACAAAAGTCTTTATTGAAGTACAGTTTCCATTTTCAAGCCGCAGCGCCCCAGCTCTACGTCTAGGGGTTAGATCGGCGAAGCTCCATCTGAGTCTCCGCCCCCTGTACACCAGTTTAAGATTCTAGCCTTACTCCACCTCTTCCGTCTCTCCTTTCTCCTCTGGGTCCTGCTACCCCCCGGGGTCCCTTCCTTCCTGGATTCTTCTGACGCTGACGTTGACCCCCCTGACTCCTCCCCCTCTTTTCGGCGGGCTTTGGGACCTGGCTCCCTATCCGGGCTGCCAACTGCGCCGCCCTCCTGTACATTTGAACTTGGCGCGCGCGCCCAGCCTTCAACCTTCCTCTCGACCGTTTCCTCGCTCCCCGATGGAGGCGTGGCCAATCCTGACTCATGTCCTCCCACTGGCAGTGCGCCGCCTGATCCCGATGCCTGGGACTCCTCCCCCCTACTGCACTCTGGTGTGAACGCTGGTCCTGATTTCCAACTGCTGCTCTCTGAGTCCCCTCTGGCCCCTTCTTCCTGGGGTGTCCCCCTCGGCACCCCCCTTGCTCTGACCATGGGAGCCCCTTTCTGTGAATCTTCCGATTCGCTGGAAAGACTCAGAGACCTCGGACCGCTGTCATCGCTAACATTTCCTTCGGACTCCTCCCCCTCGCTCTCTATTTCCTCCCTTTCCTGTGCCTCTGCTCCTGAACCCCTGACACATACGCACTTCTTGTAGAGGAGTCCTGCTAGCACGTGGTGCATGAATGCTTGGAAACAGTGGGAGCCATTTTGGAGACCAAACGGCATAACTCTGTATTCATAGGTGCCCAGCGGCGTGAACATGGCCGTCTTCCACTCGTCACCTTCCCTCATGCGTATTAGATTGTATGCTCCGCGTAGATCCAACTTGGTGAAGATCCTCCCCTTCCTCACCGTCGCGAGCAGGTCATCAATCTTGGGCATGGGGAAGGCCTTGGGCTTTGTCATCGAGTTGATGGCCCTATAGTCCACAATGAGCCTTTTTTGGGGCGTGTCCTTCTTCTTCACGAAAAACACAGGACTGCCCCCCACGGCCTTGGATTCTCGGATGAATCCCCGCTTCAAATTGTGATCTATGAACTCCTGGAGTTCCTGCATTTCATCTTCAGACATGGAATACAGCTTCGCAGTCGGCAGCGTCGCCCCTGGTAAGAGGTCAATTGCACAGTCGTAGGGCCGGTGGGGTGGTAATTGGTCAGCTTCCTTTTCACAGAAGACCTCCAAAAACCCCTTGTACTTGTGGGGCACTGCCTGCACCATGCCTAGATGCAACTGCTGCCCTTCCTCCTGGCCCTCCTCCTCCTGGCCGGTCTGGATGCAATGTTGTGCGCAGTAGGACGAGCCAAAGGTGAGCTGCCGCTGGTACCACGCTAATGATGGGCTGTGTCTATCCAGCCAACTCATGCCTAACACTATAGGCGTGTCTGACAGTTGGGTGACATTGAAACTGATGACCTCGTGATGATTCCCAATTTTCAGCAGCATGGGTGGCGTCTGTTGTACCACTTGCCCACCCAGCAACTTTCTGCCATCTACCGTGACGACGTTCAGAGGCAGCGTGGCTGGTAGTGGCGCTATGCGATGCTGCTTGATGAACTGCATCCCCACGAAGTCTGCGTTGCTCCCTGAGTCAATCGTAATGGGGACTTCCAGGGTGAGTCCATTAGGTAGCTGGAGAGTAGCAGTGAGCTGCACCACTGGCTTGGGTGGTAAGGGGTCTGTAGGCTGCAAAAGCGCTGGGGACTGCTTCACTGACTTGCCTGGTGGAGCCCCAGCATCTCTGCTTCCATCCAGGCATTCTCGTTTCCCTGAAACTGTTCTCCTTGGAACTCTTCCCCTGTTACTGTTGCTAAGGCTGCAGTGTGCTTCTGGAGCCTCTGGGGACACTCTTTAGCCATGTGCTGTGGGCTGTCACAGATGTAACACTTCCTGGTCCCTCTAGGAGGCTTCGCCTTGACTGCTCCGGACGCTGAGGCTCCGGCAGCTGACTGAGCCTTTGCACGACCCAGCTCCATTGGCTCCTCCCCTCCCTTCAGCATAGGCGAGGGATTTGTACGTCCCAGGTCCCTGGGAAGAAGAAAAGGAGGCGCTCTAGCTGGTGGGCGGACGTGACGCCCCTCCTCACTGTGCCAAGGGCGTTCTTCGTGGCGCACCCCTATCGTGAGTGCCCTCTGCACGACGTCTGCTAGGGTTTGAGGTCTGTCTCCCCTAGCCAGCTCATCTTTTACTGAGCCATGAAGCCCCTCCCAAAACAAGTCTCTCACTGCCAGGGAGTCTTTTTCCCAGCCCAGCACATTCAGAAATGCAAAAAAGCGAGAATGGTACTGACGCACTGTAGCCCTGCCCTGCCGCAATCCATGCATCTCCTGGCGCGCCACATCAACGTCAACGGTAGATTGGAAGCAAGCGTCCATGGCTTTGATAAATTCGTCAGAGTCCCTGCGGGCAAGACCATCTTCGCGCCACAAATTGCGTAACCAGGTTCTAGCTTCCCCATGCAAATGGGACACAATAAAGCCTACTTTCTCCTCCTCATCTTTGAAGTCTTTTCGAAGCAAATGCAGCGCGTATAGGACGTCTGCTCTGAAATTGGGATAATGCTTCAGGTTCCCATCGAAGTGGGCTACTAAATTGCCCCCCCTCCGTCCGAGAGCGATTCCCTCTGATCTGGACCCCGGGAACCCCTGTTTGCACGCCTGATCCCACCTGGCTTGCAGATCCTGGCATTGCGCTTCTGCTTCGGCAACTGTCTTCTGAGAGACCCGTACTGCAACGGAGAGTTCAGCGACTGCGTTTTGCAGGGTCGTTATCTGCTCCTCAGTAGTCATGTCTGCCAAACTTCGTGAGCTTTGCAAAAAAAAAATTTTTGCAGTTTTTTTGAGAAGGGACTTACTGTCAGGGCTGGCAGTAGTCTCAGCTCACAAAAGACCAACGCCTTTCTTTTCTTATATACAAAAGTGTTTATTGCAGTTCATTGTTTGCTTCAGATCTGAGGCGCGCAGCCCTACGTCTGCTAGGCTTAGACCGCTGAAGTCCCTTCTGAATCTGTCCCTCCCCTGTACCAGTTTAAGAGGCTTGCGCTGCTCCACCTCTTTCTCTCTTTCCTTTTCCGCAGGGTCTTTCTGCCCGCTGGGGTTTCGCCCCTCCTGGATTCCTCCGACGCGGAATCAGACTGCTCTTGCCCCCTCCTGCGGGCTTTGGGACCTGGCCCCTCCTCCGGGCTCCCTGTACTTCCGCGCGCCTCTACATTTGAACTTGGCGCGCGCCCCCAACCTCTAACTTTCCTTTTGACAGCTACGCTACTCCCTTCACTACTCCCCTCCCCTTCCGGGAGGGTGGCTTGCTCCGACCTCCCTCCTTTCTCTACTGCCGGAGCCGCCTCCCCTGATACACTGGAACCTCCACCCCCTTCGCTGCACTCTGGCGGGGAGACTGGTCCTGACGCCCAGCTGCCACTTTGGGATCCCCCGCTGGCCCCCTGCTCCTGACAAGTCCCCCCTGGGGCTCCCCTGGCCTTGACCACCGGCGCCCCCTTCGGGAATCCTCTGATTCGCTGGAAAGACTCATGGAATCTCTAGAGTCATTGTCACCCTCTTCCTCGCTGTCCTGGGATTCACCCCATCGCTCTCCATCTCCTGCCTACCCTGTGCCTCTGTCCCTGAACCCCTGACAACACCAATTTGAAATTAGCCCAATCAGAGCTTTATGTTCTTCTTTTTATGTAGCTGGAAGCCAAAAGACCTTTTTGCTTTGGTTGGGGGTGATTCTGGTGCACACCCAGAAAACCCCATGCGAATTGAAATAAGCACAATCAAAGCTTATTTGTCTTCTTTCTACGCGTATGGAAGCAAAAAGACAATGTTGTGTTATTTTGGTCTCATTACACACACTTTGAGATTTCTGGGTCAATGTGCATTAACACCAAAGAACACGACTTGAAATAAAGATTCTTCGTTCTATGTAGCTGGTACCCAAAATAACCTATTTAGCTTTGTTTAGCCTTATTACAATTCGCTTTGCTATTTGTGAGTGAATGAACACCGAAAGAACAATCCAAGCTTATTCGTCCTCTATCTATTGAGATGGAACCAAAACACCTACGCTTGGTTTGGTCTGATAATAAACATGTCGCTCTGCGATTTTTGGGTGATTGTGCATTCTAACCCCAAAAACACCTATTTGAAATAAGCCCAATTAGAGCTTTATCATCTTCTTTTTATGTAACTGGAACCCAAAAGACCTTTTTCTTTGGTTGGGGGTGATTCTGGTGCACACCCAGAAAACCCCATGCGAATTGAAATAAGCACAATCAAAGCTTATTTGTCATCTTTCTATGCGTATGGAAGCGAAAAGACAATGTTGTGTTATTTTGGTCTCATTACACACACTTTGCGATTTCTGGGTCAATGTGCATTAACACCAAAGAACACGACTTGAAATAAGCGAAATCAAAGATTCTTCGTTCTATGTAGCTGGTACCCAAAAGAACCTATTTAGCTTTGTTTAGGCTTATTACAATTCGCTTTGCTATTTGTGAGTGAATGAACACCGAAAGAACAATGCAAGCTTATTCGTCCTCTTTCTATTGAGATGGAACCAAAACACCTATGCTTGGTTTGGGCTGATAATAAACATGTCGCTCTGCGATTTTTGGGTGAATGTGCATTCTAACCCCAAAAACACCAATTTGAAATAAGCCCAATCAGAGCTTTATTATCTTCTTTTTATGTAGTTGGAAGTCAAAACACCTTTTGCTTTGGTTGGGGGTGATTCTGGTGCACACCCAAAAAACACCATTCGAATAGAAATAAGCACAATCAAAGCTTATTCGTCTACTTTCTACACGTATGGAAGCGAAAAGACGGTGTTGTGTTATTTTGGTCTCATTACACACACTTTGCGATTTCTGGGTCAATGTGCATTAACACCAAAGAACACGAAATAAGCAAAATCCAAGATTCTTCTTTCTATGTTGTTGCAACCGAAAACAACCTGTTTGGCTTTGTTTAGGCTTATTACACCTTGCTTTGCTATTTGTGGGGGACTGAACACTGAAAGAACAATGCAAGCTTATTCGTCCTCTTTCTATTGAGATGGAACCAAAACACCTATGCTTAGTTTGGGCTGATAATAAACATGTCACTCTGCGATCTTTGGGTGAATGTGCATTCTAACCCCAAAAACACCAATTTGAAATGAGCCCAATCAGAGCTTTATCTTCTTCTTTTTATGTAGCTGGAACCCAAAAGACCTTTTTGCTTTGGTTGGGGGTGATTCTGGTGCACACCCATAAAACCCCATGCGAATTGAAATAAGCACAATCAAAGGTTATTTGTCTTCTTTCTACGCGTATGGAAGCGAAAAGACAATGTTGTGTTATTTTGGTCTCATTACACACACTTTGCGATTTCTGGGTCAATGTGCATTAACACCAAAGAACACGACTTGAAATAAGCGAAATCAAAGATTCTTTGTTCTATGTAGCTGGTACCCAAAAAAACCTATTTAGCTTTGTTTAGGCTTATTACAATTCGCTTTGCTATTTGTGAGTGAATGAACACCGAAAGAACAATGCAAGCTTATTCGTCCTCTTTCTATTGAGATGGAACCAAAACACCTACGCTTGGTTTGGTCTGATAATAAACATGTCGCTCTGCGATTTTTGGGTGAATGTGCATTCTAACCCCAAAAAGACCAATTTGAAATAAGTCCAATCAGAGCTTTATTATCTTCTTTTTATGTAGTTGGAAGCCAAAACACCTTTTGCTTTGGTTGGGGGTGATTCTGGTGCACACCCATAAAACCCCATTCGAATAGAAATAAGCACAATTAAAGCTTATTCGTCTACTTTCTACACGTATGGAAGCGAAAAGACGGTGTTGTGTTATTTTGGTCTCATTACACACACTTTGCGATTTCTGGGTCAATGTGCATTAACACCAAAGAACACGACTTGAAATAAGCGAAATCAAAGATACTTTGTTCTATGTAGCTGGTACCCAAAAAAACCTATTTAGCTTTGTTTAGGCTTATTACAATTCGCTTTGCTATTTGTGAGTGAATGAACACCGAAAGAACAATGCAAGCTTATTCGTCCTCTTTCTATTGAGATGGAACCAAAACACCTACGCTTGGTTTGGTCTGATAATAAACATGTCGCTCTGCGATTTTTGGGTGAATGTGCATTCTAACCCCAAAAAGACCAATTTGAAATAAGTCCAATCAGAGCTTTATTATCTTCTTTTTATGTAGTTGGAAGCCAAAACACCTTTTGCTTTGGTTGGGGGTGATTCTGGTGCACACCCAAAAAACACCATTCGAATAGAAATAAGCACAATCAAAGCTTATTCGTCTACTTTCTACACGTATGGAAGCGAAAAGACGGTGTTGTGTTATTTTGGTCTCAATACACACACTTTGAGATTTCTGAGTCAATGTGCATTAACACCAAAGAACACGAAATAAGCAAAATCCACGATTCTTCTTTCTATGTTGTTGCAACCCAAAACAACCTGTTTGGCTTTGTTTAGGCTTATTACACCTTGCTTTCCTATTTGTGGGGGACTGAACACCGAAAGAACAATGCAAGCTTATTCGTCCTCTTTCTATTGAGATGGAACCAAAACACCTATGCTTGGTTTGGGCTGATAATAAACATGTCACTCTGTGATTTTTGGGTGATTGTGCATTCTAACCCCAAAAACACCAATTTGAAATGAGCCCAATCAGAGCTTCATCTTCTTCTTTTTATGTAGCTGGAAGCCAAAAGACCTTTTTGCTTTGGTTGGGGTGATTCTGTTGCACACCCATAAAACCCCATGCAAATTGAAATAAGCACAATCAAAGCTTATTCGTCTACTTTCTACACGTATGGAAGCGAAAAGACGGTGTTGTGTTATTTTGGTCTCAATACACACACTTTGAGATTTCTGAGTCAATGTGCATTAACACCAAAGAACACGAAATAAGTAAAATCCACGATTCTTCTTTCTATGTTGTTGCAACCCAAAACAACCTGTTTGGCTTTGTTTAGGCTTATTACACCTTGCTTTCCTATTTGTGGGGGACTGAACACCGAAAGAACAATGCAAGCTTATTCGTCCTCTTTCTATTGAGATGGAACCAAAACACCTATGCTTGGTTTGGGCTGATAATAAACATGTCTGTCAGAGCTGCTTCCAGATCCTAGCTCACAGAGGATCACGCTAGCCAGCGATCATTAAATAAAAGTCTTTATTGAGTTACAGTTTCCATTCTCAAGCTGCTGCGTGCAACTCTACGTCTCATGGTTAGATCGGCGAAGCTCCATCTGAGTCTCCGCCCCTTGTACACCAACTTAATATCCTAGCCTTGCTCCACCTTTTCCGCCTGATTGTTCTTCTCTGGGTCCCTCTGCCCCCCGGGGTCTCTTCCTTCCGGGATTCCTCTGACGCTGACGCTGACCCCCCTGACTCTTCTCCCTCCTTTCGGCGGGCTTTAGGACCTGGCTCCCTTTCCGGGCTGCCTACTGCGCCACCTTCCTGTGCATTTGAACTTGGCACGCGCGCCCAACCTTCCACCTTCCGTCTGACCGTTTCTTCGCTCCCCGATGGAGGTGTGGCCACTCCTGACTCGTGCCCTCCCCCCTGTTGTGAGCTGCCAGCGCTTGATCCCTGGCGCCCTTCCTCTTCCCTGCTCTCTGGCGGTGACGCTGGTCCTGATTTCCAACTGCTCCCCTCTGAGTCCCCTCTGGCTCTATCTTCCTGGGGTGTCCCCCTAGGCTCCCCCCTTGCCCTGGCCACTGGTGCTCCTTTCTGTGAATCTTCTGATTCACTGGAAAGACTCGGAGATCTCGGGTCGTCGTCATCACTCATCTTTTCTTCTGCCTCCTCTCCCTCGCTCTCTGTTTCCTCCCTTGCCCTTGCCTCTGCTCCTGAACCCCTGACAATGTCACTCTGTGATTTTTGGGTGATTGTGCATTCTAACCCCAAAAACACCAATTTGAAATGAGCCCAATCAGAGCTTCATCTTCTTCTTTTTATGTAGCTGGAAGCCAAAAGACCTTTTTGCTTTGGTTGGGGTGATTCTGTTGCACACCCATAAAACCCCATGCAAATTGAAATAAGCACAATCAAAGCTTATTTGTCTTCTTTCTACGCATATGGAAGCGAAAAGACAATGTTGTGTTATTTTGATCTCATTACACACACTTTGAGATTTCTGAGTCAATGTGCATTGTCAGGGGTTCAGGAGCAGAGGCAAGGGCAAGGGAGGAAACAGAGAGCGAGGGGGAGGAGGCAGAAGAAAAGATGAGTGATGACGACGACCCGAGATCTCCGAGCCTTTCCAGTGAATCAGAAGATTCACAGAAAGGAGCACCAGTGGCCAGGGCAAGGGGGGAGCCTAGGGGGACACCCCAGGAAGATAGAGCCAGAGGGGACTCAGAGGGGAGCAGTTGGAAATCGGGACCAGCGTCACCGCCAGAGAGCAGGGAAGAGGAAGGGCGCCAGGGATCAAGCGCTGGCAGCTCACAACAGGGGGGAGGGCACGAGTCAGGAGTGGCCACACCTCCATCGGGGAGCGAAGAAACGGTCAGACGGAAGGTGGAAGGTTTGGCGCGCGCGCCAAGTTCAAATGCACAGGAAGGTGGCGCAGTAGGCAGCCCGGAAAGGGAGCCAGGTCCTAAAGCCCGGCGCAAGGAGACAGGAGGGTCCGGGGGGTCGGCGTCAGAAGAATCCCGGAAGGAAGAGACCCCGGGGGGCAGAGGGACCCAGAGAAGAACAGTCAGGCGGAAAAGGTGGAGCAGGGCTAGGATATTAAGTTGGTGTACAAGGGGCGGAGACTCAGACGGAGCTTCGCCGATCTAACCATGAGACGTAGAGTTGCACGCAGCAGATTGAGAATGGAAACTGTAACTCAATAAAGACTTTTATTTAATGATCGCTGGCTAGCGTGATCCTCTGTGAGCTAGGATCTGGAAGCAGCTCTGACAGTAAGCTCCGTCCCCAAATTGTGGGCATCTACAGCCTCGCGGAGAGGAGAGAAAGCGGGTGCCTACTAGCGAGCTCACGAACGGCAGACAACATGACGGCCGAACAGCAGATAGCGGAACTCAGAGAAGCAGTGACACGACTGAATGCCGAGGCTCTTGCATCCAGGAAGAGAGAGGAGGACGCAGCTGCCGCCTACAGGGATCTCCAGGTCAGGTTGGAAGTGCTTACGAAGCAAGGGCAACTGACACCCAAACCGGAGGGGATTGGGTTGGGGAGACGAACAGGCGGTCTGGTCTCTCACTTCGATGGGAATTTGCAACAGTACCCCAACTTTAGAGCAGATGTAATGTGTGCACTGCAACTGCTGAACAACGACTTTAGAGATGAGCAAGAGAAGGTGGGATTCATCATGTCCCATTTGCATGGAGATGCTAAAGCATGGCTGCGCAATTTGTGGAGAGATAAGGATCCGGCGCTCCAAAATGCGGATGCCTTTATTAAAGCGATGGATGGGTGCTTTTTATCAAGCATAGACGTGGATCTTGCTCGGAAGGAGATACATGGACTGAAGCAAGGGAGGGCCAGCGTAAGGCAGTACCATGCCTGCTTTTTCGCTTTGGTCAGTGCCCTGGAATGGGACAGAGATTCGGCTCCAGTAAGAGACCTGTTTTGGGAGGGATTGCACAGCTCGGTTAAAGATGAAATTGCGAGGGGGGAGAGACCCCGGACCACGCAGGAGATCGTTCAGAGGGCGCTGGCGGTGGGGGTGCGGCTGGAAGAACGTCCGTGGAGCAGGGACGAAGGGCGTGGGGGGCGCGAACCAGCCAGGGGCTCCTCCTTCCTTCCCAGAGAAGCAGCGCGTGCGCAATTCACGCCTCCGCCAGGAGGAGGAGCGGAACCTATGGAGGTTGGAGGTGCAAGGGCTCAGTCAGCAGCCAGAGCCCTAGCACCGGCACCAGTGAAAGCGAAGCCTCCTAGAGGGAACAGGAAGTGTTACATCTGCGATGATCCACAGCATATGGCATAAGAGTGTCCCCAGAGGCTCCACAAGCACACTGCAGCCTCAGCAATGGTAACTGCAGCAACGCAGCAAGGAGAACCACAGCAGGGAAACGACGGAGTCTGGCTGGAGGAAGAGGCACTGGGGCCCAGCCAGACGTGTCTGTGAAGCAGTCCCCAGAGATTTTACAGCCCATGGACCCCCTCCCGCCCAAACCAGTAGTGAAGCTCACCGCATCTCTCCAGCTGCCCAATGGAATCACCATGGACGTGCCAATCACCATTGACTCAGGAAGCAATGCGGACTTTATAGGGCAGGACTTTGTCGACCGGCACGCCATACAGTTGCTGCCTGCCACGCTGCCCCTGCAGGTTGTCACGGTGGATGGCAGGGAGCTGCTAGGGGGGCAAGTGGTGAAGCAGACGCCACCAATGGTGATGCGACTTGGGAATCACAGGGAAATCATCAGCTTCAACGTCACTCAACTATCGGACACGCCCATTGTATTGGGCATGAGTTGGCTGGACAAGCACAGCCCGACGCTGGCTTGGTACCAGAGGCAGCTGACCTTCGGCTCTTCCTTTTGCGCTGAACACTGCATCGTGCCCCGGCAGGAAGGAGAGGAAGAGGAGTCACAGCTGCAGCTAGGCACGCTGCAAGCGGTCCCCCACAAGTACACAGAATTTTTGGAGGTTTTCTGCGAGAAGGAGGCAGACAGGCTACCCCCCCACAGACCATATGACTGCAAAATTGACCTGCTGCCGGGGGCGGCGCTGCCCAAAGGGAAGCTGTATTCCATGTCTGAGGACGAACTGCAGGAACTCAAAGAGTTCATAGATCATAATTTGGAGCGCGGTTTCATCCGGGAGTCCAAGGCAGCGGGGGGCAGTCCTGTATTCTTTGTTAAGAAGCGGGACACGCCCCAAAAAAGACTTGTAGTGGACTATCGCACCTTGAACAGTGTGACCAAGCCATCGGACTTCCCCATGCCCCGAATCGACGACCTCCTCGCAAAGGTACGCAAGGGCAGCGTGTTCACCAAGTTGGACCTGCGAGGGGCGTACAACCTCATTCGCATGCGGGACGGAGATGAGTGGAAGACAGCCATGTTCACGCCCCTGGGCACCTACGAATATAGAGTTATGCCGTTTGGATTGCAAAATGGCTCCCACGTTTTTCAAGCTTTCATGCATCACGTGTTGGCGGGGCTCCTCTACAAGACGTGCGTCTGTTTCTTGGATGACATCCTGATCTTTTCGGAATCGCAGCAGGAGCATGACAGGCACGTCAAGGAAGTGCTGAGCAGGCTACAGCAGCATAGGCTTTACGCCAAGCTGGAGAAGTGCCAATTCGACGTGACGGAGGTGGATTTCCTAGGCTACAAGTTGTCTGACAAGGGGCTCGCCATGGACAGCGCCAAGGTTCGAGCAGTGTTGGATTGGAAAAGCCCACGCAACCGGAAGGAGGTCCAACGGTTTGTCGGCTTCGCGAACTTCTATCGCAAGTTTATCAAAGGCTTTGCCATGCAGACAGTGGCCATCACGGACACGCTCAGCTCCAAGAAGAAGAAGTTCATCTGGACAGAGCAGGCGGAGCGGTCCTTTCAGGCACTCAAGCGTCTCTTCGCGTCGGAAGAGCAGCTGCTTCATGTCAACCCCAGCAGGCCGATGAGGGTGGAGACAGACGCTTCGGACAGAGCCGTGGGAGCAGTCCTGCTGCAGAAAGACCCACAGGGGGCTTGGAGGCCGGGAGCGTTTTACTCCAGGAAGCTCAGCAAGTCTGAACGGAACTACACCATCTGGGACAGGGAGTTGCTGGCCATTCATGCAGCATTCAAAGCGTGGAGGCACTTCCTGATCGGCGCCAAGCACACGGTGCAGGTCTGCACGGACCACAAGAATCTGGAGCACTGGCGCACGGCACAGTTCCTGAACCAGAGGCAGATACGTTGGGCTGAGTTCTTTGCGAACTTCGACTTCCGAATAGAGTATGTCCCGGGGGACACCAACATCATGGCGGATGCTCTCTCCCGTAAGCCACAGTATCTGGAGGAGGCAACGCCAGCGGCCGCCATGCACATCTTCGCACCGACAGTGTGGGCGTGCGCTGCGGCAACAGTTGACCTGGAGGCGGTGCGACGAGCGTTGCAGGATGACTCCTTCGCGCAAGCAAAGATGGCAGAGGTGCACAGGGGCACGGCAGCGACCGACGAGTTCCAGCTGCGAGATGGATTGCTCATCCGTAAAGGGGCCATCTACGTGCCGGGAGACGAACTTCGCGCCAAGGTACTGCAGCAGCTGCACGACGCGCCCACTGCCGGGCACTTTGGCAAGGGGAAGACGGTGGAATTAGTCGCCAGAGACTTCTGGTGGCCCGAAATGAGAGGGGAAGTCGCAGACTACGTGGCGAGGTGTGACACCTGCCAGAGGGCCAAACCAGTGCACAGACCGCCGGCCGGACTGCTGGAACCGCTGCAAACTCCGTTCGAACCATGGGAGAGAGTGGCCCTGGACTTTGTCACGGATGTGCCCAGCTCGAGGGGCAAGACGGCTGTGCTGGTGGTGGTGGACTTGTTCTCCAAGATGGCACATTTCATTCCGTGTGCGAAGGTGGCCACGGCGGAACAAACCGCCAAACTGTTCATAGACCACGTGTTCAAGGTTCACGGTCTGCCGCGGTCTATTCTGTCCGACCGAGGGCGACAGTTCATCTCGAACTTCTGGCAGAAGCTGATGGGCTTCCTGAACGTCAAGATCAACCTGGCGTCGGCTAGACACCCGCAGACCAACGGGCAAGCGGAGCGGGTCAATGCCATCATGCAGCAGTACCTGAGATGTTATGCGAATCAACAGCCTGCGACGTGGGTGGATTACCTGCCTCTCGCCGAGTTCGCCTACAACAACACGAAGCACGTGTCCACGGGGGTCACGCCGTTCTTCGCCAACAACGGGAGGCACCCCAGAACCTTCCCGGGACTGGAAAGAATGGGGGAGGGGGAGCCGCAGACAGCAGATGCGTTCGCGTCGGAGTTGCAGGAGGTCCACGATCAGCTGCGGCGGCACCTGGAGCTGGCTAAACACGCATACAAGGTACAAGCGGACAAACACAGAAGGGTTGGCGAAGAGATCCATGTGGGAGACTGGGTCTGGTTAGCAGCCCACGCAGTGCCGGCCAGGTCGTTGGCGAAGAAGAAACTAGGGCATAAACAACTGGGGCCCTACCAAGTCGAAGAGCAGGTCAACACGGTGGCTTTCAGGCTGGCGCTTCCGGAGGGTTCCAGGATGCATCCGGTGTTCCACAGATCGGTGCTCACTCCCTACAAGGCACCTCACAGGTTTCAGGAACCAGGAACGGCACCGAGTCCGCTCCGAGAGAGAACCGGGCAAGGGGGAGTGGCACAGGAGGAGCGCATCAACGAAGTCACGGAGATTTTGGACTCCAGATGGGGGGAAGAGGGGGTAGAATACTTTCTCGCCAAGGAGGGCACCCCGGCCAGTGCCAACAGCTGGGTGCCGGGCTACGCTTTAGACGAACCTCTGCTCAAAGAAGAGTTTCATGCCCTCTTCCCACATAGGCCCATGCCAGCAGACTTTTTCGACGACTGGCTTTTCACGCCCACGCTTTCAGCCAGCACGTTCCGGGGGTTCGACTCGGACGAGGAACCGACACGAGACGACTGTTCCCCGGAGGGGTCACCCTCGGGATCTGCTTCAGAACCCTCGTATTGGTGGGATGATCGACCAGAGGAGCAGTTCCGCAGAAAGTGGCTGGAGGGTCCAGGACGAGCAACGTCTCCAGAAGGAAGCGAGGGAGAGACGGACATGGACGTTTTCGGGGACGACCCGGGTTTCGAGCACGGTGGCACAGAGATGGAAGCGGAGGTGACCGTCGTCGACGAGAGCAGGGAGGAAGAACCGGAAGACTTCAAATGGAGGCCCGCCACAGGGAGCGAACTGTATCCGACATTCGTCCCCCGGACACGGCAGCACCCAGCTCCCGCACCGGAAGGAGGGGAGGGGGGAAGAGGGGGCTTCGAGGGGGGGATGGATGTCAGGGGTTCAGGAGCAGAGGCAAGGGCAAGGGAGGAAACAGAGAGCGAGGGGGAGGAGGCAGAAGAACAGATGAGTGATGACGACGACCCGAGATCTCCGAGTCTTTCCAGTGAATCAGAAGATTCACAGAAAGGAGCACCAGTGGCCAGGGCAAGGGGGGAGCCTAGGGGGACACCCCAGGAAGATAGAGCCAGAGGGGACTCAGAGGGGAGCAGTTGGAAATCGGGACCAGCGTCACCGCCAGAGAGCAGGGAAGAGGAAGGGCGCCAGGGATCAAGCGCTGGCAGCTCACAACAGGGGGGAGGGCACGAGTCAGGAGTGGCCACACCTCCATCGGGGAGCGAAGAAACGGTCAGACGGAAGGTGGAAGGTTTGGCGCGCGCGCCAAGTTCAAATGCACAGGAAGGTGGCGCAGTAGGCAGCCTGGAAAGGGAGCCAGGTCCTAAAGCCCGGCGCAAGGAGACAGGAGGGTCCGGGGGGTCGGCGTCAGAAGAATCCCGGAAGGAAGAGACCCCGGGGGGCAGAGGGACCCAGAGAAGAACAGTCAGGCGGAAAAGGTGGAGCAGGGCTAGGATATTAAGTTGGTGTACAAGGGGCGGAGACTCAGACGGAGCTTCGCCGATCTAACCATGAGACGTAGAGTTGCACGCAGCAGATTGAGAATGGAAACTGTAACTCAATAAAGACTTTTATTTAATGATCGCTGGTGTCAGGGGTTCAGGAGCAGAGGCACAGGAAAGGGAGGAAATAGAGAGCGAGGGGGAGGAGTCCGAAGGAAATGTTAGCGATGACAGCGGTCCGAGGTCTCTGAGTCTTTCCAGCGAATCGGAAGATTCACAGAAAGGGGCTCCCATGGTCAGAGCAAGGGGGGTGCCGAGGGGGACACCCCAGGAAGAAGGGGCCAGAGGGGACTCAGA
Source organism: Podarcis pityusensis (assembly GCF_964106645.2). NCBI lineage: Eukaryota > Metazoa > Chordata > Lepidosauria > Squamata > Lacertidae > Podarcis > Podarcis pityusensis. Next base: position 70,823 of record NW_028293242.1, read on the forward strand.
GAGCAGCAGTTGGAAATCAGGACCAGCGTCCACACCAGAGTGCATTAGGGGGGAGGAGTCCCAGGCATCGGGATCAGGCGGCGCACTGCCAGTGGGAGGACATGAGTCAGGATTGGCCACGCCTCCATCGGGGAGCGAGGAAACGGTCGAGAGGAAGGTTGAAGGCTGGGCGCGCGCGCCAAGTTCAAATGTACAGGAGGGCGGCGCAGTTGGCAGCCCGGATAGGGAGCCAGGTCCCAAAGCCCGCCGAAAAGAGGGGGAGGAGTCAGGGGGGTCAACGTCAGCGTCAGAAGAATCCAGGAAGGAAGGGACCCCGGGGGGTAGCAGGACCCAGAGGAGAAAGGAGAGACGGAAGAGGTGGAGTAAGGCTAGAATCTTAAACTGGTGTACAGGGGGCGGAGACTCAGATGGAGCTTCGCCGATCTAACCATGAGACGTAGAGTTGCACGCAGCAGCTTGAGAATGGGAACTGTAACTCAATAAAGGCTTTTGTTTAATGATCGCTGGCTAGCGTGATCCTCTGTGAGCTAGGATCTGGAAGCAGCTCTGACAACACCAATTTGAAATGAGCCCAATCAGAGCTTTATCTTCTTCTTTTTATGTAGCTGGAAGCCAAAAGACCTTTTTGCTTTGGTTGGGGGTGATTCTGGTGCACACCCAGAAAACCCCATGCGAATTGAAATAAGCACAATCAAAGCTTATTTGTCTTCTTTCTACGCGTATGGAAGCAAAAAGACAATGTTGTGTTATTTTGGTCTCATTACACATACTTTGAGATTTCTGGGTCAATGTGCATTAACACCAAAGAACATGACTTGAAATAAAGATTCTTCGTTCTATGTAGCTGGTACCCAAAAGAACCTACTTAGCTTTGTTTAGCCTTATTACAATTCGCTTTGCTATTTGTGAGTGAATGAACACCGAAAGAACAATCCAAGCTTATTCGTCCTCTATCTATTGAGATGGAACCAAAACACCTACGCTTGGTTTGGTCTGATAATAAACATGTCGCTCTGCGATTTTTGGGTGAATGTGCATTCTAACCCCAAAAACACCAATTTGAAATAAGCCCAATCAGAGCTTTATTATCTTCTTTTTATGTAGTTGGAAGCCAAAACACCTTTTGCTTTGGTTGGGGGTGATTCTGGTGCACACCCAAAAAACACCATTCGAATAGAAATAAGCACAATCAAAGCTTATTCGTCTACTTTCTACACGTATGGAAGTGAAAAGACGGTGTTGTGTTATTTTGGTCTCCTTACACACACCTTGCGATTTCTGGGTCAATGTGCATTAACACCAAAGAACACGAAATAAGCAAAATGCAAGATTCTTCTTTCTATGTTGCTGCAACCCAAAACAACCTGTTTGGCTTTGTTTAGGCTTATTACACCTTGCTTTGCTATTTGTGGGGGACTGAACACCGAAAGAACAATGCAAGCTTATTCGTCCTCTTTCTATTGAGATGGAACCAAAACACCTATGCTTGGTTTGGGCTGATAATAAACATGTCACTCTGCGATTTTTGGGTGAGTGTGCATTCTAACCCCAAAAACACCAATTTGAAATGAGCCCAATCAGAGCTTTATCTTCTTCTTTTTATGTAGCTGGAAGCCAAAAGACCTTTTTGCTTTGGTTGGGGGTGATTCTGGTGCACACCCAGAAAACCCCATGCGAATTGAAATAAGCACAATCAAAGCTTATTTGTCTTCTTTCTACGCGTATGGAAGCAAAAAGACAATGTTGTGTTATTTTGGTCTCATTACACACACTTTGAGATTTCTGGGTCAATGTGCATTAACACCAAAGAACACGACTTGAAATAAAGATTCTTCGTTCTATGTAGCTGGTACCCAAAATAACCTATTTAGCTTTGTTTAGCCTTATTACAATTCGCTTTGCTATTTGTGAGTGAATGAACACCGAAAGAACAATCCAAGCTTATTCGTCCTCTATCTATTGAGATGGAACCAAAACACCTACGCTTGGTTTGGTCTGATAATAAACATGTCGCTCTGCGATTTTTGGGTGAATGTGCATTCTAACCCCAAAAAGACCAATTTGAAATAAGTCCAATCAGAGCTTTATTATCTTCTTTTTATGTAGTTGGAAGCCAAAACACCTTTTGCTTTGGTTGGGGATGATTCTGGTGCACACCCAAGAAACACCATTCGAATAGAAATAAGCACAATCAAAGCTTTCTACACGTATGGAAACGAAAAGACGGTGTTGTGTTATTTTGGTCTCAATACACACACTTTGAGATTTCTGAGTCAATGTGCATTAACACCAAAGAACACGAAATAAGCAAAATCCAAGATTCTTCTTTCTATGTTGTTGCAACCCAAAACAACCTGTTTGGCTTTGTTTAGGCTTATTACACCTTGCTTTGCTATTTGTGGGGGACTGAACACCGAAAGAACAATGCAAGCTTATTCGTCCTCTTTCTATTGAGATGGAACCAAAACACCTATGCTTGGTTTGGGCTGATAATAAACATGTCACTGTGATTTTTGGGTGATTGTGCATTCTAACCCCAAAAAAACCTGTCAGGGCTGCCTCAAGTCTCAGCTCACAAAAGACCAGCGCCTTTCTTTTCTTATATACAAAAGTGTTTATTGCAGTTCATTGTTTGCTTCAGATCCGAGGCGCGCAGCCCTACGTCTGCTACGCTTAGACCGCTGCAGTCCCTTCTGAATCTGTCCCTGCCTTGCACCAGTTTAAGAGGCTTGCGCTGCTCCACCTCTTTCTCTCTTTCCTTTTCCGCAGGGTCTTTCTGCCCGCTGGGGTTTCGCCCCTCCTGGATTCCTCCGACGCGGAATCAGACTGCTCTTGCCCCCTCCTGCGGGCTTTGGGACCTGGCCCCTCCTCCGGGCTCCCTGTACTTCCGCGTGCCTCTACATTTGAACTTGGCGCGCGCCCCCAACCTCTAACTTTCCTTTTGACAGCTACGCTACTCCCTTCACTACTCCCCTCCCCTTCCGGGAGGGTGGCTTGCTCCGACCTCCCTCCTTTCTCTACTGCCGGAGCCGCCTCCCCTGATACACTGGAACCTCCACCCCCTTCGCTGCACTCTGGCGGGGAGACTGGTCCTGACGCCCAGCTGCCACTTTGGGATCCCCCGCTGGCCCCCTGCTCCTGACAAGTCCCCCCTGGGGCTCCCCTGGCCTTGACCACCGGCGCCCCCTTCTGGGAATCCTCTGATTCGCTGGAAAGACTCATGGAATCTCTTGAGTCATTGTCATCCTCTTCCTCGCTGTCCTGGGATTCATCCCCATCGCTCTCCATCTCCTGCCTACCCTGTGCCTCTGTTCCTGAACCCCTGACATCCATCCCCCCCTCGAAGCCCCCCCTTCCCCCCTCCCGATGCTCGGGCGCAGGTTCCGGGAGCTCCGTTGTAGCGGGGGTAGATGCTGGATACAGTTCGTCGACGTCGATCTCCTCTGCTTCCAGTTCAGTGTATGAGTGCTCGAAACCGGGGTCCTCCCCCAACACATCCAAACCCTTCCCTCCCCCTGTTACTTCAGGCGATGCTGCTTGCCAAGGCCCCCTTCGCCACCCCACTTCCGGTTGATCGTCCCACCAATAAGAGCGGTCCGTGTCCACCCCCGAGCACGATCCCCTTGGAGGGCTCGATTCCGGCGTGGTCTCCTCTGCGGAGGAGAACCCCCGGAAGGTGCTGCCTGAAAGTGTGGGCGTAAAAAGCCAGTCGTCAAAATACTCCGCTGGCATGGGCCTGTGTGGGAAGAGTGCATGGAACTCGTCTTTAAGAAGAGGTTCCTCCAGAGCATACTCTGGCACCCAACTGTTGGCGCTGGCCGGGGTACCTTCCCTGGCGAGGAGGTATTCCACTCCCTCCTCGCCCCATCTCGAGTCCAGAATTTCCGTGACCTCGTTGAGTGTCGGGGTCCTCGGTGACTTCCCCCCCTGGTGACTTTCTACATGGGTCTGGTGCCGTCCCTGGCTCCTGAAATCTGTGTGGGGCCTTGTAGGGTGTAAGCACCGACCTATGAAAGACCGGGTGCATTCGGGAACCTTCTGGGAGGGTCAACCGAAAAGCTACGGGATTGATCCTGCCCTCAACTTGGTATGGCCCTAGCTGTTTGTGTCCTAGCTTCTTCTTAGCTAACGACTTGGCCGGCACCGCCTGGGCTGCTAACCATACCCAGTCCCCCACCTGGATGTCTTCTCCTGCCCTCCTGTGCCTGTCTGCCTGCACTTTGTAGGCGTGTTTAGGTAGTTCCAAGTGCCGTCGCAGCTCCTCGTGGACCTCCTGCAATTCTGCTGCTAAATGCTCAGCTCCCTGCGACTCCCCCTGCGTCGTTGTCTCCAACGCCGGGAAGGTTCTGGGATGTCGCCCATTGTTGGCGAAGAACGGTGTCACCCCCGTTGACGCGTGCTTCGTGTTGTTGTAGGCAAACTCGGCCATCGGTAAGTAGTCCACCCAAGTTGCAGGCTTTTGATTGGCGTAACATCGCAGGTACTGCTGCATGATGGCGTTGACCCTCTCCGCTTGGCCATTGGTTTGCGGGTGTCTCGCCGACGCTAAGTTGATTTTGACATTCAGGATGCCCAGAAGCTTCTGCCAGAAACTGGAAATGAATTGGCGACCCCGGTCGGACAGGATGGACCGCGGTAAGCCGTGCACCCGGAACACGTGGTCTATGAACAGCTTGGCGGTCTGTTCCGCTGTTGCCACCTTCGCGCAAGGAATGAAGTGCGCCATCTTGGTGAACAGATCTACAACCACAAGCACCGCCGTCTTGCCCCGCGAACTGGGCAGATCAGTAACAAAGTCCAGCGCCACCCTTTCCCACGGCTGTAGTGGCGTCTCCAGCAGTTCCAGCAATCCCGCTGGGTTCTTGTGCACTGGCTTGGACCTCTGACAAGTGTCACACCTGGCGACGTAATCCGCGACCTCTCCCCGCATCTGGGACCACCAAAAGTCTCTGGCTACTAAGTCCGCCGTCTTTTCTTTGCCGAAGTGACCCGCGCTGGGTGCGTCGTGTAACTGCTGTAAAACCTTCGCGCGGAGATCGTCTCCCGGCACGTAGAGAGCACCTTTGCGGGTCAGCAGGCCGTCGCGTATCTGGAATTCGCCGTCCTTTGCTGTCCCTTTTCGCACCTCCTCCATCTTGGATTGTGCGAACGGATCCGTCTGTAGCGCGCGTCATACCGCGTCCAGGTCCACGGCGGCGGAAGCGCATGCCCACGCTTGCGGTGCTAAAATGTGCCTGGCTGCCACTGGTGCCGCTTCCTCGAGATACTGCGGTTTCCTGGAGAGCGCATCCGCTATGACGTTGTTGTCTCCCGGGATATACTCTATCCGGAAATCGAAATCCGCAAAGAACTCCGCCCATCTCATGTGCCTCTGGCTCTGGAGCTTCGCCGTGCGCCAATACTCTAGGTTCTTGTGGTCCGTGCGGACCTGCACGGTGTGCTTGGCTCCGATGAGGAAGTGCCGCCACGCCTTGAAAGCCGCGTGGATGGCCAACAACTCCCTGTCCCAGATGGTGTAGTTCTGTTCCGACTTGCTGAGCTTCCGGGAATAGAAAGCGCAGGGCCTCCAGTTCCCTTGCGGATCTTCCTGCAAGAGGACGGCCCCCACTGCTCTGTCAGATGCGTCAGTCTCAACCCGCATGGGCCTGCCGGGATTCACGTGTAGCAGCTGGTCTTCGGACGCGAAGAGACTCTTAAGTCTCCTGAAGGACTGCTCCGCCTGGTCCGTCCAGGTGAACTTTTTCTTCTTGGAACTGAGGGTGTCCGTGATAGCTGCCGTCTCTTTCGCGAAACCCCTGATGAACTTGCGGTAAAAGTTGGCGAAGCCGACGAACCTCTGGACCTCCTTTCGATTGCGCGGGCTATTCCAGTCCAACACCGCGCGGACTTTGGCGCTGTCCATGGCTAGTCCCTCGTCGGACAGCCGGTAGCCCAGGAAATCCACCTCCGTCACGTTGAACTGGCACTTCTCCAGCTTGGCGTAGAGTCTGTGCTCCCGTAGCCTCTGCAGGACCTCCTTTACGTCTCTCTCGCGAGTCTCCTGCGATTCTGAGAAGATCAGAATGTCGTCGAGGAAGCATACGCACTTCTTGTAGAGGAGTCCTGCTAGCACGTGGTGCATGAATGCTTGGAAACAGTGGGAGCCATTTTGGAGACCAAATGGCATAACTCTGTATTCATAGGTGCCCAGCGGCGTGAACATGGCCGTCTTCCACTCGTCACCTTCCCTCATGCGTATTAGATTGTATGCTCCGCGTAGATCCAACTTGGTGAAGATCCTCCCCTTCCTCACCGTCGCGAGCAGGTCGTCAATCTTGGGCATGGGGAAGGCCTTGGGCTTTGTCATCGAGTTGATGGCCCTATAGTCCACAATGAGCCTTTTTGGGGGCGTGTCCTTCTTCTTCACGAAAAACACAGGACTGCCCCCCACGGCCTTGGATTCTCGGATGAATCCCCGCTTCAAATTGTGATCTATGAACTCCCTGAGTTTCTGCATCTCATCTTCAGACATGGAATACAGCTTCGCAGTCGGTAGCGTCGCCCCTGGTAAGAGGTCAATTGCACAGTCGTAGGGCCGGTGGGGTGGTAATTGGTCAGCTTCCTTTTCGCAGAAGACCTCCAAAAACCCCTTGTACTTGTGGGGCACTGCCTGCACCATGCCTAGATGCAACTGTTGCCCTTCCTCCTGGCCCTCCTCCTCCTGGCCGGTCTGGATGCAATGTTGTGCGCAGTAGGACGAGCCAAAGGTGAGCTGCCGCTGGTACCACGCTAATGATGGGCTGTGTCTATCCAACCAACTCATGCCTAACACTATAGGCGTGTCTGACAGTTGGGTGACATTGAAACTGATGACCTCGCGATGATTCCCAATTTTCAGCAGCATGGGTTAAACCACTTGCCCACCCAGCAACTTCCTGCCATCTACCGTGACGACGTTCAGAGGCAGCGTGGCTGGTAGTAGCGCTATGCGATGCTGCTTGATGAACTGCATCCCCACGAAGTCTGCGTTGCTCCCTGAGTCAATCGTAATGGGGACTTCCAGGGTGAGTCCATTAGGTAGCTGGAGAGTAGCAGTGAGCTGCACCACTGGCTTGGGTGGTAAGGGGTCTGTAGGCTGCAAAAGCGCTGGGGACTGCTTCACTGACTTGCCTGGCGGAGCCCCAGCATCTCTGCTTCCAGCCAGGCATTCTCGTTTCCCTGAAACTGTTCTCCTTGGAACGCTTCCCCTGTTACTGTTGCTAAGGCTGCAGTGTGCTTCTGAAGCCTCTGGGGACACTCTTTAGCCATGTGCTGTGCACTGTCACAGATGTAACACTTCCTGGTCCCTCTAGGAGGCTTCGCCTTGACTGCTCCGGACGCTGAGGCTCCGGCAGCTGGCTGAGCCTTTGCACCACCCAGCTCCATTGGTTCCTCCCCTCCCTTCAGCATAGGCGAGGGATTTGTACGTCCCAGGTCCCTGGGAAGAAAAGGAGGCGCTCTAGCTGGTGGGCGGACGTGACGCCCCTCCTCACTGTGCCAAGGGCGTTCTTCGTGGCGCACCCCTATCGTGAGTGCCCTCTGCACGACGTCTGCTAGGGTTTGAGGTCTGTCTCCCCTAGCCAGCTCATCTTTTACTGAGCCATGAAGCCCCTCCCAGAACAAGTCTCTCACTGCCAGAGAGCCCTTTTCCCAGCCCAGCACATTCAGCAATGCAAAAAAGCGAGAATGGTACTGACGCACTGTAGCCTTGCCCTGCCGCAATCCATGCATCTCCTGGCGCGCCACATCAACGTAGATTGGAAGCAACGGTAGATTGGAAGCAAGCGTCCATGGCTTTGATAAATTCGTCAGAGTCCCTGCGGGCAAGACCATCTTCGCGCCACAAATTGCGTAACCAGGTTCTAGCTTCCCCATGCAAATGGGACACAATAAAGCCTACTTTCTCCTCCTCATCTTTGAAGTCTTTTCTAAGCAAATGCAGCGCGTATACGACGTCTGCTCTGAAATTGGGATAATGCTTCAGGTTCCCATCGAAGTGGGCTACTAAATTGCCCCCCCTTCGTCCGAGTCCGATTCCCTCTGATCTGGACCCCGGGAACCCCTGTTTGCACGCCTGATCCCACCTGGCTTGCAGATCCTGGCATCGCGCTTCTGCCTCGGCAACTGTCTTCTGAGAGACCCGTACTGCAACGGAGAGTTCAGCGACTGCGTTTTGCAGGGTCGTTATCTGCTCCTCAGTAGTCATGTCTGCCAAACTTCGTGAGCTTTGCAAAAAAAAAAATTTTTTGCGGTTTTTGAGAGGGGACTTACTGTCAAGGCTGCCTCAAGTCTCAGCTCACAAAAGACCAACGCCTATCTCTTCTTATATACAAAAGTGTTTATTGCAGTTCATTGTTTGCTTCACATCCGAGGCGCGCAGCCCTACGTCTGCTAGGCTTATACCGCTGAAGTCCCCTCTGAATCCGTCCCTCCCCTGCACCAGTTTAAGAGGCTTGCGCTGCTCCACCTCTTTCTCTCTTTCCTTTTCCGCAGGGTCTTTCTGCCCGCTGGGGTTTCGCCCCTCCTGGATTCCTCTGACGCGGAATCAGACTGCTCTTGCCCCCTCCTGCGGGCTTTGGGACCTGGCCCCTCCTCCGGGCTCCCTGTACTTCCGCGCGCCTCTACATTTGAACTTGGCGCGCGCGCCCAACCTCTAACCTTCCTTTTGACAGCTACACTACTCCCTTCACTACTCCCCTCCCCTTCCGGGAGGGTGGCTTGCTCCGACCTCCCTCCTTTCTCTGCTGCCGGAGCCGCTTCCCCTGATACACTGAAACCTCCACCCCCTTCGCTGCACTCTGGCGGGGAGGCTGGTCCTGACGCCCAGCTGCCACTTTGGGATCCCCCGCTGGCCCCCTGCTCCTGACACGTCCCCCCTGGGGCTCCCCTGGCCTTGACCACCAGCGCCCCCTTCTGGGAATCCTCTGATTCGCTGGAAAGACTCATGGAATCTCTTGAGTCATTGTCATCCTCTTCCTCGCTGTCCTGGGATTCATCCCCATCGCTCTCCATCTCCTGCCTACCCTGTGCCTCTGTCCCTGAACCCCTGACAATGTCACTATGATTTTTGGGTGAATGTGCATTCTAACCCCAAAAACACCAATTTGAAATGAGCCCAATCAGAGCTTTATCTTCTTCTTTTTATGTAGCTGGAAGCCAAAAGACCTTTTTGCTTTGGTTGGGGGTGATTCTGGTGCACACCCATAAAACCCCATGCGAATTGAAATAAGCACAATCAAATGTTATTTGTCCTCTTTCTAGTCATAGGGAAGCGAAAAGACAATGTTGTGTTATTTTGGTCTCATTACACACACTTTGAGATTTCTGGGTCAATGTGCATTAACACCAAAGAACACGAAATAAGCAAAATGCAAGATTCTATGTTGCTGCAACCCAAAACAACCTGTTTGGCTTTGTTTTGGCTTAATACACTTTGCTTGGCTATTTGTGGGGGACTGAACACCGAAAGAACAATGCAAGCTTATTCGTCCTCTTTCTATTGAGATGGAACCAAAACACCTATGCTTGGTTTGGGCTGATAATAAACATGTCACTCTGCGATTTTTGGGTCAATGTGCATTCTAACCCCAAAAACACCACTATGAAATAAGCCCAATCAGAGCTTTATCATCTTCTTTTTATGTAGATGGAACCCAAAAGACCTTTTTGCTTTGGTTGGGGGTGATTCTGGTGCACACCCATAAAACCCCATGCGAATTGAAATAAGCACAATCAAAGCTTATTTGTCTTCTTTCTACGCATACGGAAGCGAAAAGAAAATGTTGTGTTATTTTGGTCTCCTTACAAACACTTTGCGATTTCTGGGTCAATGTGCATTAACACCAAAGAACACGAAATAAGCAAAATGCAAGATTCTTCTTTCTATGTTGCTGCAACCCAAAACAACCTGTTTGGCTTTGTTTTGGTTTATTACACTTTGCTTGGCTTTTGTGGGGGACTGAACACCGAAAGAAAAATGCAAGCTTATTCGTCCTCTTTCTATTGAGATGGAACAAAAACACCTATGCTTGGATTGGTCTGATATTAAACATGTCTGCGATTTTTGGGTGAATGTGCATTCTAACCCCCAAAACACCATTTTGAAATAAGCTTAATCAGAGCTTTATCAGCTTCTTTTTATGTAGTTGGAAGCCAAAACACCTTTATGCTTTGGTTGGGGGTGATTCTGGTGCACACCCATAAAACCCCATGCGAATTGAAATAAGCACAATCAAAGGTTATTTGTCTTCTTTCTACGCGTATGGAAGCGAAAAGACAATGTTGTGTTATTTTGGTCTCATTACACACACTTTGCGATTTCTGGGTCAATGTGCATTAACACCAAAGAACACGAAATAAGCAAAATCCAAGATTCTTCTTTCTATGTTGCTGCAACCCAAAACAACCTGTTTGGCTTTGTTTAGGCTTATTACACCTTGCTTTGCTATTTGTGTGGGACTGAACACCGAAAGAACAATGCAAGCTTATTCGTCCTCTTTCTATTGAGATGGAACCAAAACACCTATGCTTGGTTTGGGCTGATAATAAACATGTCACTCTGCGATTTTTGGGTGAATGTGCATTCTAACCCCAAAAACACCTATTTGAAATAAGCCCAATCAGAGCTTTATCTTCTTTTTATGTAGCTGGAAGACAAAAGACCTTTTTGCTTTGGTTGGGGTGATTGTGGTGCACACCCATAAAACCCCATGTGAATTGAAATAAGCACAATCAAGGGTTATTTGTCTTCTTTCTACGCGTATGGAAGCGAAAAGACAATGTTGTGTTATTTTGGTCTCATTACACACACTTTGAGATTTCTGGGTCAATGTGCATTAACACCAAAGAACACGAAATAAGCGAAATCAAAGATTCTTCGTTCTATGTAGCTGGTACCCAAAAGAACCTATTTACCTTTGTTTAGGCTTATTACAATTCGCTTTGTTATTTGTGGGGGACTGAACACCGAAAGAACAATGCAAGCTTATTCGTCCTCTTTCTATTGAGATGGAACCAAAACACCTATGCTTGGTTTGGGCTGATAATAAACATGTCACTCTGCGATTTTTGGGTGATTGTGCATTCTAACCCCAAAAACACCAATTTGAAATAAGCCCAATCAGAGCTTTATCTTCTTCTTTTTATGTAGCTGGAAGCCAAAACACCTTTGTGCTTTGGTTGGGGGTGATTCTGGTGCACTCCCATAAAACGCCATGCGAATTGAAATTAGCAGAATCAAGATTTGTCTTCTTTCTACGCATATGGAAGCGAAAAGACAGTGTTGTGTTATTTTGGTCTCGTTACACACACTTTGAGATTTCTGGGTCAATGTGCATTAACACCAAAGAACACGAAATAAGCAAAATCCACGATTCTTCTTTCTATGTTGCTGCAACCCAAAACAACCTGTTCGGCTTTGTTTAGGCTTATTACACTTTGCTTTGCTATTTGTGGGGGACTGAACACAGAAAGAACAATGCAAGCTTATTCGTCCTCTTTCTATTGAGATGGAACCAAAACACCTATGCTTGGTTTGGTCTGATAATAAACATGTCACTCTGCGATTTTTGGGTGAATGTGCATTCTAACCCCAAAAACACCAATTTGAAATAAGCCCAATCAGAGCTTTATCATCTTCTTTTTATGTAGCTGGAACCCAAAAGACCTTTTTGCTTTGGTTGGGGGTGATTCTGGTGCACACCCATAAAACCCCATGCGAATTGAAATAAGCACAAAGCCACTTCCAGCCTGCCCAGGAGGTGGGGTTGCGGGCTTCACGCCCACCCCCCACGTGAGCGGGGGCTGGTTTCAGCCCCTGCGAGAGCAGGGGAATCCCGGCCGTGTCTGCCCTATTTAGGGCCGGCGCAGAGGGGGCTCACCCTCTTTTTGCCAGCTAGCCCCCACGTTTGTTTCCCGCATATCAGCTGTTCCTGTTTGTCGGAGATCTTTTCTGCGTTGCCTGGAGCTTTCCTGCCTTGCTTCTTTGTTGCCTTTGTTCTTGAGCTGCAGGGCACCTCGTGGAATTTGCTGTAGCTTCACAGAAAAAGCTCCCTTTCTTTTACAGAGAATTTCCAGCATTCGCTGCTGGTGTTGCTTGATTTCTAAACTGCTTGATGTTCAGGAGTTGTTATCTCTAGTTTTGAAGCTGAAACCAATTTGGGGCTTTTTTCCTTCTGGGGGTTTCCCCCCTTTGCGCTCCATTCCAGCTGCTGCAGTTTAACATCGGAGCTGTAATTGAGCTAAAATCACTGTTTGTGTGTTTGTGTGTGTCAGGGGTTCAGGAGCAGAGGCACAGGAAAGGGAGGAAATAGAGAGTGAGGGGGAGGAGTCCGAAGGAAATGTTAGCGATGACAGCGGTCCGAGGTCTCTGAGTCTTTCCAGCGAATCGGAAGATTCACAGAAAGGGGCTCCCATGGTCAGAGCAAGGGGGGTGCCGAGGGGGACACCCCAGGAAGAAGGGGCCAGAGGGGACTCAGAGAGCAGCAGTTGGAAATCAGGACCAGCGTCCACACCAGAGTGCAGTAGGGGGGAGGAGTCCCAGGCATCGGGATCAGGCGGCGCACTGCCAGTGGGAGGACATGAGTCAGGATTGGCCACGCCTCCATCGGGGAGCGAGGAAACGGTCGAGAGGAAGGTTGAAGGCTGGGCGCGCGCGCCAAGTTCAAATGTACAGGAGGGCGGCGCAGTTGGCAGCCCGGATAGGGAGCCAGGTCCCAAAGCCCGCCGAAAAGAGGGGGAGGAGTCAGGGGGGTCAACGTCAGCGTCAGAAGAATCCAGGAAGGAAGGGACCCCGGGGGGTAGCAGGACCCAGAGGAGAAAGGAGAGACGGAAGAGGTGGAGTAAGGCTAGAATCTTAAACTGGTGTACAGGGGGCGGAGACTCAGATGGAGCTTCGCCGATCTAACCCCTAGACGTAGAGCTGGGGCGCTGCGGCTTGAAAATGGAAACTGTACTTCAATAAAGACTTTTGTACATTACTGCCGGCTAGCGTTGGTCCTCTGTGAGCTGGGACCTGGAGCCAGCTCTGACAGTGTGCTTTCCTTCCAGCATCTCTTTCACGTCTACAGTTTTACAGGGAGCTCTGTGTGTTTCGGTGCAAGTTCCCTGCCCTCAGGAGCTTGCCGTGCCTACTGCTGCATGCCCCCTTCAGAGGAATTTATCCAGCTTTGTGGAGCTTTTTCTGCTGATCCGTTGCTTGCCCTCGGCTGCTGACTGCCTGTTCTGCAAGGAGCTCAAGGAAGAACGTTTGGCTCCTGTCAGCGCTGCCTCAGGTCCTAGCTCACAGAGGACCAACGCCAGTTGCTCTTTATAAACAAAAGTCTTTATTGTGGTTCATTGTTGGTTTGACATCCATGGCGCGCAGCGCTACGTCTGAGTCCTTAGACCGGCGAAGCTCCGTCTGACTCCTCCCCTCCCCTACACCAGTTCAAGACCCGAGCTTTGCTCCACCTCTTCCTCTCCTGCTTCTGCTCCTTTCTCCTCCGGGTCCTCCTGTCCTCTGGGGTTACCTCCTTCCTACTTTCTTCGGAGGCGGATTCTTCTGACTCCTCCCCACCCTTCCGGCGGGCTTTAGGACCTGGCTCCCAATCCGGGTTTTCTGCTGGCCCGCGCGCCTCCACATTTGAACTTGGCACGCGCGCCCAGCCGCCTACTTTCCTCCTAACGGCTACACTGCTCCCCTCACTGCTTTCTCCTTCAGGGAGGCTGGCCGGACCTGCTCTTCCCTCCGCCCCTCCACTCTCTGACGGAGGCGTGGTCAGTCCAGCCTCACTCTCTCCTCCTGCAGGAGGCTCTTGTTTTAATCCTTGGGATTCTTCCCCCCCGCTACGCTCGGGTGGGGAAGCTACCCCTGATTTCCAGCTGCCGCTTGGAGACTCCCCACTGGCCCCCCTTGCCCTGCCTCTGGGGGCCCCCTTCTGGGAATCCTCTGATTCACTGGAGAGACTCATGGAATCTCTCTGATCACTGGCATACCCTCCTGAGCTCCCCTCCGATTGTTCCCCTTCGCTCTCCATCTCCTCCTTCCCCTGTGGCTCAGCCCCTGAGCCCATGACATCCATCCCCCCCTCGAAGCCCCCCTTCCCCCCTCCCCCTCTCCGGGCGTGGGTTCCGGGCGCTCCAGTGCTTCGGGGGCGAGAGCTGGATACTGTTCGGTGCCCCTGTCGTGCAGCCTTCCCGCTGGCTCCAGCCAGTCCGTACTGTGTTCATCGATGTCTATCTCCTCCGCTTCCATCTCTTTGCATTCATGCTCAAACCCCTGTTCCTCACCCCACTCGTCCATGTTTGTCCCACCCTCCGATACCTCGGGTGACTCTGCGTGCCAAGGTCCCCTCAACCATTTCCGCCTCCATTGCTCCTCCGGTTGATCGTCCCACCAATAGGAGCGGTCTGTGTCGACCCCCGAACAAGATCCCCTTGGTGTGCTCCATCCCGGCTCCGCCTCCTCGTCTGATGAGAACCCCTGGAACGTGCTGGCTGAAAGTGTGGGTGTGAAAAGCCAGTCGTCGAAAAAATCTGCTGGCATGGGTTTTTGGGGGAAGAGTGCATGAAACGTCCTTGAGATAGCGCTCTTCCAGGGCATAGTCCGGTACCCATCTGTTGGCGCTAGCCGGGGTACCCTCCCTGGCGAGGAAATATTCTACTCCCTCTTCCCCCCATCTCGAGTCCAAAATCTCCGTGACCTCATTGATTGGTGTCACCCTCTGTGACTCCCCCCCTGCAGGTGATTTTCTGCTTGGGGCTGGTGCTGACCCTTGTGCCTGAAACCTGTGTGGTGCCTTGTAGGGTGTGAGCACCGACCTATGAAAGACCGGGTGCATCCTGGAACCCTCCGGAAGCGCCAACCTGAAGGCTACTGGATTGATTTGTGTCTCCACTTGGTAAGGCCCCAACTGCTTGTGTCCTAGCTTCTGCTTGGCTAACGATTTGGCCGGCACTGCCTGGGCCGCTAGCCATACCCAGTCCCCCACCTGGATGTCTTCCCCTACCCTCCTGTGCTTGTCTGCCTGCACTTTGTAGGCGTGTTTGGCTAGTTCCAAGTGCCTCCTGAGCTGCTCATGGACCTCCTGTAACTCTGCTGCCAAGTGCTCAGCTCCCCCTCGTGACTCCCCCTCCCCCTTCTTCTCAAACCCCGGGAAGGTTCTGGGATGCCGCCCATTGTTGGCGAAGAACGGTGTCACCCCTGTGGACCCGTGCTTCGTGTTGTTGTAGGCAAACTCGGCCAGCGGCAGGTAGTCCACCCAGGTCGAGGGCTGTTGATTCGCGTAGCATCGTAGATACTGCTGCATGATGGCGTTGACCCTCTCCGCCTGCCCGTTGGTCTGCGGGTGTCGCGCCGACGCTAAGTTGATCTTGACGTTCAGGATGCCCAGGAGCTTCTGCCAGAAACTCGAGATGAACTGGCGCCCCCTGTCAGACAGGATGGACCGTGGCAAGCCGTGAACCCTGAACACGTGGTCTATGAACAGCTTGGCAGTTTGTTCCGCCGTGGCTACCTTCGCGCATGGGATGAAGTGCGCCATCTTGGTGAACAGGTCTACGACCACAAGAACCGCTGTCTTGCCTCGCGAGCTGGGCAGATCCGTGACAAAGTCCAGGGCCACCTGCTCCCATGGTTCGAACGGCGTCTGTAGCGGTTCCAGCAGTCCCGCCGGTTTCCTGTGCACTGGTTTGGCTCTTTGGCACGTGTCACACCTGCCGACGTAATCTGCGACCTCCCCTCGCATCTGGGGCCACCAAAAGTCTCTGGCCACCAATTCCGCCGTCTTGTCCTTGCCAAAGTGTCCAGCACTGGGCGCGTCGTGCAACTGCTGCAGGACTTTCGCGCGCAGGTCATCTCCCGGCACGTAGAGCGCCCCTTTGCGGGTGAGCAGTCCGTCACGTATCTGGAACTCGCCGTCCTTCGCTGTGCCCCGTCGCACCTCCTCCATCTTGGATTGCGCGAATGGATCCGTCTGTAGCGCTCGACGTACCGCGTCCAGGTCGATGGTGGCTGCAGAGCACGTCCACACTGCCGGTGTGAAAATGTGTTTAGCTGCCGCCGGCGCCGCTTCCTCCAGATACTGCGGTTTCCTGGAAAGTGCATCCGCCATGACGTTGTTGTCTCCCGGGATGTACTCTATCCTGAAGTCGAAATCCGCAAAGAACTCCGCCCAGCGGATGTGTCTCTGGTTCAGGAACCTCGCCGTGCGCCAGTACTCCAGGTTTTTATGGTCTGTGCGAACTTGCACGGTGTGTCGGGCTCCTACGAGGAAATGCCGCCACGCTTTGAAGGCTGCATGAATGGCCAGCAACTCCCTGTCCCAGATTGTGTAGTTTTGCTCCGACTTGCTGAGCTTCCTGGAGTAAAATGCGCAGGGCCTCCAGTTCCCTTGCGGATCTTGCTGCAACAGGACCGCCCCCACCGCTCTGTCTGATGCATCAGTCTCAATCCTCAGCGGGTCGCCGGGGTTGACGTGCAGCAGCTGTTCCTCGGACGCGAAAAGACGCTTGAGCCTCTGAAAAGACTGCTCCGCCTGTTCCGTCCAGATGAACTTCTTCTTCTTGGAGCTGAGGGTGTCCGTGATAGCCGCCGTCTCCTTCGCAAACCCCTTGAGGAATTTGCAGTAGAAATTGGCGAAGCCGACGAACTTCTGGACTTCCTTCCTGTTGCGTGGGCTCTTCCAGTCCAGCACCGAGCGGACTTTGGCGCTGTCCATGGCGAGTCCCTTGTCTGACAGCTTGTATCCCAGGAAATCCACTTCCGTCACGTCGAACTGGCACTTTTCCAGCTTGGCGTAGAGCTTGTGCTCCCTTAGTCTCTGCAGGACCTCCCTGACGTCCTCCTCGTGAGCTGCCTGCTATTCCGAGAAGATCAGGATGTCGTCTAGGAAGCAGACGCACTTCTTGAAGAGTAGCCCCGCCAACACGTGGTGCATAAATTTTTGGAAAGTGTGAGAGCCATTTTGTAATCCGAAAGGCATAACTTTGTATTCATAGGTGCCTAAGGGTGTAAACATGGCCGTCTTCCACTCATCGCCCTCTCGCATGCTGTCAGGGGTTCAGGAGCAGAGGCAAGGGCAAGGGAGGAAACAGAGAGCGAGGGAGAGGAGGCAGAAGAAAAGATGAGTGATGACGACGACCCGAGATCTCCGAGTCTTTCCAGTGAATCAGAAGATTCACAGAAAGGAGCACCAGTGGCCAGGGCAAGGGGGGAGCCTAGGGGGACACCCCAGGAAGATAGAGCCAGAGGGGACTCAGAGGGGAGCAGTTGGAAATCGGGACCAGCGTCACCGCCAGAGAGCAGGGAAGAGGAAGGGCGCCAGGGATCAAGCGCTGGCAGCTCACAACAGGGGGGAGGGCACGAGTCAGGAGTGGCCACACCTCCATCGGGGAGCGAAGAAACGGTCAGACGGAAGGTGGAAGGTTGGGCGCGCGCGCCAAGTTCAAATGCACAGGAAGGTGGCGCAGTAGGCAGCCCGGAAAGGGAGCCAGGTCCTAAAGCCCGCCGAAAGGAGGGAGAAGAGTCAGGGGGGTCAGCGTCAGCGTCAGAGGAATCCCGGAAGGAAGAGACCCCGGGGGGCAGAGGGACCCAGAGAAGAACAGTCAGGCGGAAAAGGTGGAGCAAGGCTAGGATATTAAGTTGGTGTACAAGGGGCGGAGACTCAGATGGAGCTTCGCCGATCTAACCATTAGACGTAGGGTTGCACGCAGCAGCTTGAGAATGGAAACTGTAACTCAATAAAGACTTTTATTTAATGATCGCTGGCTAGCGTGATCCTCTGTGAGCTAGGATCTGGAAGCAGCTCTGACAGTAAGCTCCATCTCCAGATTGTGGGCATCTACGTCCTCGCGGAGAGGAGAGAAAGCGGGTGCCTACTAGCGAGCTCACGAACGGCAGACAACATGACGGCCGAACAGCAGATAGTGGAACTCAGAGAAGCAGTGACACGACTGAATGCCGAGGCTCTTGCATCCAGGAAGAGAGAGGAGGACGCAGCTGCCGCCTACAGGGATCTCCAGGTCAGGTTGGAAGTGCTTACGAAGCAAGGGCAACTGACACCCAAACCGGAGGGGATTGGGTTGGGGAGACGAACAGGCGGTCTGGTCTCTCACTTCGATGGGAATTTGCAACAGTACCCCAACTTTAGAGCAGATGTAATGTGTGCACTGCAACTGCTGAACAAAGACTTTAGAGATGAGCAAGAGAAGGTGGGATTCATCATGTCCCATTTGCATGGAGATGCTAAAGCATGGCTGCGCAATTTGTGGAGAGATAAGGATCCGGCGCTCCAAAATGCGGATGCCTTTATTAAAGCAATGGATGGGTGCTTTTTATCAAGCATTGACGTGGATCTTGCTCGGCAGCAGATACATGGACTGAAGCAAGGGAGGGCCAGCGTAAGGCAGTACCATGCCCGCTTTTTCGCTTTGGTCAGTGCCCTGGAATGGGACAGAGATTCGGCTCCTGTAAGAGACCTGTTTTGGGAGGGATTGCACGGCTCGGTTAAAGATGAAATTGCGAGGGGGGAGAGACCCCGGACCACGCAGGAGATCGTTCAGAGGGCGCTGGCGGTGGGGGTGCGGCTGGAAGGACGTCCGTGGAGCAGGGACGAAGGGCGTGGAGGGCGCGAACCAGCCAGGGGCTCCTCCTTCCTTCCCAGAGAAGCAGCGCGTGCGCAATCCACGCCTCCGCCAGGAGGAGGAGCGGAACCTATGGAGGTTGGAGGTGCAAGGGCTCAGTCAGCAGCCAGAGCCCTAGCACCGGCAGCAGTGAAAGCGAAGCCTCCTAGAGGGAACAGGAAGTGTTACATCTGCGATGATCCACAGCATATGGCGAAAGTGTGTCCCCAGAGGCTCCACAAGCACACTGCAGCCTCAGCAATGGTAACTGCAGCAACGCAGCAAGGACAACCACAGCAGGGAAACGACGGAGTCTGGTTGGAGGAAGAGGCACTGGGGCCCAGCCAGACGTGTCAGTGAAGCAGTCCCCAGAGATTTTACAGCCCATGGACCCCCTCCCGCCCAAACCGGTAGTGAGGCTCACCGCGTCGCTCCAGCTGCCCAATGGAATCACCATGGACGTGCCAATCACCATTGACTCCGGAAGCAATGCGGACTTTATAGGGCAGGACTTTGTCGACCGGCACGCTATACAGTTGCTGCCTGCCACGCTGCCCCTGCAGGTTGTCACGGTGGATGGCAGGGAGCTGCTAGGGGGGCAAGTGGTGAAGCAGACGCCACCAATGGTGATGCGACTTGGGAATCACAGGGAAATCATCAGCTTCAATGTCACTCAACTATCGGACACGCCCATTGTATTGGGCATGAGTTGGCTGGACAAGCACAGCCCGACGCTGGCTTGGTACCAGAGGCAGCTGACCTTCGGCTCTTCCTTTTGCGCTGAACACTGCATCGTGCCCAGGCAGGAAGGAGGGGAAGAGGAGTCACAGCTGCAGCTAGGCACGCTGCAAGCGGTTCCCCACAAGTACGCAGAATTTTTGGAGGTTTTCTGCGAGAAGGAGGCAGACAGGCTACCCCCCCACAGACCATATGACTGCAAAATTGACCTGCTGCCGGGGGCGGCGCTGCCCAAAGGGAAGCTGTATTCCATGTCTGAGGACGAACTGCAGGAACTCAAAGAGTTCATAGATCATAATTTGGAGCGCGGTTTCATCCGAGAGTCCAAGGCAGCGGGGGGCAGTCCGGTATTCTTTGTTAAGAAGCGGGACACGCCCCAAAAAAGACTTGTAGTGGACTTTCGCATCTTGAACAGTGTGACCAAGCCATCGGACTTCCCCATGCCCCGAATCGACGACCTCCTCGCAAAGGTACGGAAGGGCAGAGTGTTCACCAAGTTGGACCTGCGAGGGGCATACAACCTCATTCGCATGCGGGAGGGAGATGAGTGGAAGACAGCCATGTTCACGCCCCTGGGCACCTACGAATATAGAGTTATGCCTTTTGGATTGCAAAATGGCTCCCACGTTTTTCAAGCTTTCATGCATCACGTGTTGGCGGGGCTCCTCTACAAGACGTGCGTCTGTTTCTTGGATGACATCCTGATCTTTTCGGAATCGCAGCAGGAGCATGACAGACACGTCAAGGAAGTGCTGAGCAGGCTACAGCAACATAGGCTTTACGCCAAGCTGGAGAAGTGCCAATTCGACGTGACCGAGGTGGATTTCCTGGGCTACAAGTTGTCTGATAAAGGGCTCGCCATGGACAGCGCCAAGGTCCGAGCAGTGTTGGATTGGAAAAGCCCACGCAACCGGAAGGAGGTCCAACGGTTTGTCGGCTTCGCGAACTTCTATCGCAAGTTTATCAAAGGCTTTGCGATGCAGACAGCGGCCATCACGGACACGCTCAGCTCCAAGAAAAAGAAGTTCATCTGGACAGAGCAGGCGGAGCAGTCCTTTCAGGCACTCAAGCGTCTCTTCGCGTCGGAAGAGCAGCTGCTTCATGTCAACCCCAGCAGGCCGATGAGGGTGGAGACAGACGCTTCGGACAGAGCCGTGGGAGCAGTCCTGCTGCAGAAAGACCCGCAGGGGGTTTGGAGGCCGGGAGCGTTTTACTCAAGGAAGCTCAGCAAGTCCGAACAGAACTACACCATCTGGGACAGGGAGTTGCTGGCCATTCATGCAGCGTTCAAAGCGTGGAGGCACTTCCTGATCGGCGCCAAGCACACGGTGCAGGTCTGCACGGACCACAAGAATCTAGAGCACTGGCGCACGGCACAGTTCCTGAACCAGAGGCAGATACGTTGGGCTGAGTTCTTTGCGAATTTCGACTTCCGAATAGAGTATGTCCCGGGGGACACCAACATCATGGCGGATGCTCTCTCCCGTAAGCCACAGTATCTGGAGGAGGCAACGCCAGCGGCCGCCATGCACATCTTCGCACCGACAGTGTGGGCGTGCGCGGCGGCAACAGTTGACCTGGATGCGGTGCGACGAGCGTTGCAGGATGACTCCTTCGCGCAAGCAAAGATGGCAGAGGTGCACAGGGGCACGGCAGCGACCGACGAGTTCCAGCTGCGAGATGGTTTGCTCATCCGTAAAGGGGCCATCTACGTGCCGGGAGACGAACTTCGCGCCAAGGTACTGCAGCAGCTGCACGACGCGCCCACTGCCGGGCACTTTGGCAAGGAGAAGACGGTGGAATTAGTAGCCAGAGACTTCTGGTGGCCCGGAATGAGAGGGGAAGTCGCGGACTACGTGGCGAGGTGTGACACCTGCCAGAGGTCCAAACCAGTGCACAGACCGCCGGCCGGACTGCTGGAACCGCTGCAAACTCCGTTCGAGCCATGGGAGAGAGTGGCCCTGGACTTTGTCACGGATCTGCCCAGCTCGAGGGGCAAGACGGCTGTGCTGGTGGTGGTGGATTTGTTCTCCAAGATGGCACATTTCATTCCGTGTGCGAAGGTGGCCACGGCGGAACAAACCGCCAAACTGTTCATAGACCACGTGTTCAAGGTTCACGGTCTGCCGCGGTCTATTCTGTCCGACCGAGGGCGACAGTTCATCTCAAACTTCTGGCAGAGGCTGATGGGCTTCCTGAACGTCAAGATCAACCTGGCGTCGGCTAGACACCCGCAGACCAACGGGCAAGCGGAGCGGGTCAATGCCATCATGCAGCAGTACCTGAGATGTTATGCGAATCAACAGCCTGCGACGTGGGTGGATTACCTGCCTCTCGCCGAGTTCGCCTACAACAACACGAAGCACGTGTCCACGGGGGTCACGCCGTTCTTCGCCAACAACGGGAGGCACCCTAGAACCTTCCCGGGACTGGAAAGAATGGGGGAGGGGGAGCCGCAGACAGCAGATGCGTTCGCGTCGGAGTTGCAGGAGGTCCACGATCAGCTGCGGCGGCACCTGGAGCTGGCTAAACACGCATACAAGGTACAAGCGGACAAACACAGAAGGGTTGGCGAAGAGATCCATGTGGGAGACTGGGTCTGGTTAGCAGCCCACGCAGTGCCGGCCAGGTCGTTGGCGAAGAAGAAACTAGGGCATAAACAACTGGGGCCCTACCAAGTCGACGAACAGGTCAACCCGGTGGCTTTCAGGCTGGCTCTTCCGGAGGGTTCCAGAATGCATCCGGTGTTCCACAGATCGGTGCTCACTCCCTACAAGGCACCTCACAGGTTTCAGGAACCAGGAACGGCACCGGGTCCGCTCCGAGAGAGAACCGGGCAAGGGGGAGTGGCACAGGAGGAGCACATCAACGAAGTCACGGAGATTTTGGACTCCAGATGGGGGGAAGAGGGGGTAGAATACCTTCTCGCCAAGGAGGGCACCCCGGCCAGTGCCAACAGCTGGGTGCCGGGCTACGCTTTAGACGAACCTCTGCTCAAAGAAGAGTTTCATGCCCTCTTCCCACATAGGCCAATGCCAGCAGCCTTTTTCGACGACTGGCTTTTCACGCCCACGCTTTCAGCCAGCACGTTCCGGGGGTTCGACTCGGACGAGGAACCGACACGAGACGCCCGTTCCCCGGAGGGGTCACCCTCGGGATCTGCTTCAGAACCCTCGTATTGGTGGGATGATCGACCAGAGGAGCAGTTCCGCAGAAGGTGGCTGGAGGGTCCAGGACGAGCAACGTCTCCAGAAGGCAACGAGGGAGAGACGGACATGGACGTTTTCGGGGACGACCCGGGTTTCGAGCACGGCGGCACAGAGATGGAAGCGGAGGTGACCGTCGTCAACGAGAGCAGGGAGGAAGAACCGGAAGACTTCGGATGGCGGCCCGCCACGGGAAGCGAACTGTATCCGACATTCGTCCCCCGGACACGGCAGCACCCAGATCCCGCACCGGAAGGAGGGGAGGGGGGAAGAGGGGGCTTCGAGGGGGGGATGGATGTCAGGGGTTCAGGAGCAGAGGCAAGGGCAAGGGAGGAAACAGAGAGCGAGGGAGAGGAGGCAGAAGAAAAGATGAGTGATGACGACGACCCGAGATCTCCGAGTCTTTCCAGTGAATCAGAAGATTCACAGAAAGGAGCACCAGTGGCCAGGGCAAGGGGGGAGCCTAGGGGGACACCCCAGGAAGATAGAGCCAGAGGGGACTCAGAGGGGAGCAGTTGGAAATCAGGACCAGCGTCACCGCCAGAGAGCAGGGAAGAGGAAGGGCGCCAGGGATCAAGCGCTGGCAGCTCACAACAGGGGGGAGGGCACGAGTCAGGAGTGGCCACACCTCCATCGGGGAGCGAAGAAACGGTCAGACGGAAGGTGGAAGGTTGGGCGCGCGTGCCAAGTTCAAATGCACAGGAAAGTGGCGCAGTAGGCAGCCCGGAAAGGGAGCCAGGTCCTAAAGCCCGCCGAAAGGAGGGAGAAGAGTCAGGGGGGTCAGCGTCAGCGTCAGAGGAATCCCGGAAGGAAGAGACCCCGGGGGGCAGAGGGACCCAGAGAAGAACAGTCAGGCGGAAAAGGTGGAGCAAGGCTAGGATATTAAGTTGGTGTACAAGGGGCGGAGACTCAGATGGAGCTTCGCCGATCTAACCATGAGACGTAGAGTTGCACGCAGCAGCTTGAGAATGGAAACTGTAACTCAATAAAGACTTTTATTTAATGATCGCTGGCTAGCGTGATCCTCTGTGAGCTAGGATCTGGAAGCAGCTCTGACAGCGGCAATCTCCCTTTTTCTGTAAGGTTGTTTAATCCATAGACCCTGGTGTGGACTTATTAGTGTGAAGGGCACTGTAGGGCTGCTGTTCAGGGAAGTTTTGTAATGTGTGATATTTTAGTGTATTTCTGGTTTCTATGGAAGCCGTCCAGAGTTGCTGGGGAAACACATCCAGATGGGCGGGTTACAAATAATAAATTATTATTATTATTATTATTATTATTATTATTATTATTGTTGTTGTCAGGGGTTCAGGAGCAGAGGCACAGGAAAGGGAGGAAATAGAGAGCGAGGGGGAGGAGTCTGAAGGAAATGTTAGCGATGACAGCGGTCCGAGGTCTCTGAGTCTTTCCAGCGAATCGGAAGATTCACAGAAAGGGGCTCCCATGGTCAGAGCAAGGGGGGTGCCTAGGGGGACACCCCAGGAAGAAGGGGCCAGAGGGGACTCAGAGAGCAGCAGTTGGAAATCAGGACCAGCGTCCACACCAGAGTGCAGTAGGGGGGAGGAGTCCCAGGCATCGGGATCAGGCGGCGCACTGCCAGTGGGAGGACATGAGTCAGGATTGGCCACGCCTCCATCGGGGAGCGAGGAAACGGTCGAGAGGAAGGTTGAAGGCTGGGCGCGCGCGCCAAGTTCAAATGTACAGGAGGGCGGCGCAGTTGGCAGCCCGGATAGGGAGCCAGGTCCCAAAGCCCGCCGAAAAGAGGGGGAGGAGTCAGGGGGGTCAACGTCAGCGTCAGAAGAATCCAGGAAGGAAGGGACCCCGGGGGGTAGCAGGACCCAGAGGAGAAAGGAGAGACGGAAGAGGTGGAGTAAGGCTAGAATCTTAAACTGGTGTACAGGGGGCGGAGACTCAGATGGAGCTTCGCCGATCTAACCCCTAGACGTAGAGCTGGGGCGCTGCGGCTTGAAAATGGAAACTGTACTTCAATAAAGACTTTTGTACATTACTGCCGGCTAGCGTTGGTCCTCTGTGAGCTGGGACCTGGAGCCAGCTCTGACAGTTGTTGTTGTTGTTGTAGGGCTGGCGCAGGCTGCAGCCTCCTAAAAGTGATGGTAGAAGGCCCTTATGACATTCTATGCCAATTCCAAAATAAATAAATAATTAAATAAAATTAAAATAATAATAATAAAATAAAATAAGAAGTATCTGTTGGTCCGAGGACAAGGCCCGATTATTTTCAGCTGCATACTCCATTGCCTTTGGCGCTATGCGCATTGGCGAAGTGGTTTGTAAGGGCCAACCAGAATCCACTGCCCGGGGTTAGTTTGAGAGACCTGACCTTGTTCAGATCCAATTTAGTCCTGCATGACCAATGTTCCAAAACCGATCAGCAGTAAAGGACACTAAACATTTCATGTACGTGAGACCAACCGTCTCAGGTCTATTCCTTATACATTTGGATGGCTCCCGCCTTGCACGGCATCAGTCCACGCGCATTATGCGAAGGGAGATTGCTGCCTGCAGTTTATCCTCAGCTGAATTCGCGGCTAACTCCTTTAGGATTGGGGCCGCCACCACAGCACTGCATTTGGGACTCTCAGCTGAAAGGATGAAGGACTTGGGGGCAGTGGAAGTCCGATGCATTTAAGGGATATATTCGTAAGACCTTGTGATTGTTCACAGTATACTTGACCTGGCTTCGTTACCTTCTTTTGCTTTCAGGTGATGTTGTGGTGCACATTTGGATTATAGGCCCTGCACTGTCCACTGGGATAGAAACCATGCCATTAACGGGGACCCTAGGGTGCAGGAGCTATGAGGGCGTGCATCTGGATAATCGGACACAGCATTGTGCATTGGGCCAGGGTCCGCGCCATCAATTCCGGTCTCGGGCCGCACCTTAACTACATCAATATATCTTGGATCTATCGGAGGGGAAGGCGCTGGGCCGAAATGTGGCCCGCAATTAGGGCCAGAGCGGCAGCGGAGGGCCCCCAGATGCTTCAGTTATCCAATTAGGCGAAAAGGATTTAGCTTACAGAAAGGCAGCCGACTTGATGTGGCATATCTTTAGTGACTTTGAGGAACTGAAGGCCTCTTATCCAAACATCACCATTCTTTGGGCCTTGTTGATGGAAAGCAGGGTTTGGAGAGAGAGCAGGTGCCCGATAGCCATAAATAGGGCTAGGGAAAGCCTTGGATCGGGCGGTGGTGCGTAGAGTGGCAGCCCTGGGTGGGTGGGTCATTGACCACCCGGGCAACTGCGAGGCCCTCTACTGGCTTGATGGCGTGCATCTTTCGGATGCGGGAAATGATATTTGGCTTGATGGCTCGCATCTTTCAGATGCGGGAAATGACATGTGGCTTACTGATATAGCAAAGGGGGTAAGGGATTGGTTTCAGGCATGAGAGTATCAGTGGCGAGCGATTGCTCGTGTGGCGGTAGGCATTGGTAAGAAGGGGTTAAGAGGATTGGGGGGGGAGGAGGAACGCCATCACCTCCCCCCAGTGAGCGAAGGGTGGTCCGTTAAAGGACTCCGGGGGGCGTGGCCCTGTCCGAAGCCTATGGAGGTGTGGGCCAAAGGCACGCCCCCGAGCGGTGACCCGGGGGAGCTCCTAGTCGACGTGCCTCGACGGGAGACTCCCCCGATATAGTGTTAACCCTTCCCCGTGTCTCCAGCAAATGGGCTGGAGCCGGATAGTCGTTAGGACCAATGCCTAAGCCAATGCCTCTCATTCCTGAATTCAATAAAGTTGTGGCCTAATTCGCCCATTTAACCTTAAACCATGGTGTCTCGTGTCTTTATTTATCCTGGTGGGGGGCGGGAACTCGCCACGCAAAGCCACTTCCGGCCTGCCCAGGAGGTGGGGTTGCGGGCTTCACGCCCACCCCCACGTGAGCGGGGGCTGGTTTCAGCCCCCGCGAGAGCAGTGGAATCCCGGCCGTGTCTGCCCTATTTAGGGCCGGCGCAGAGGGGGCTCACCCTCTTTTCGCCAGCTAGCCCCCACGTTTTCCTGCCCTCCCTCCCTTTAGGTAGGCTTTAGGTAGGTCTCTGACTTTGCTATGGACTTCGGTCTGTCGCCGCATGGGGCATGGTAGGAATTTTTCCCAATGGGCAATTTACAGCCATTTGGTTTTTCACCTACCTCGTAGCAACTCGTCACAACTCTTCGGCATTGGCGGTAGGCATTGGTAAGAAGGGGTTAAGAGGATGTGTGCGGGGGGAGGAACGCCATCACCTCCCCCCAGTGAGCGAAGGGTGGTCCGTTAAAGGACTCCGGGGGGCGTGGCCCTGTCCGAAGCCTATGGAGGTGTGGGCCAAAGGCACGCCCCCGAGCGGTGACCCGGGGGAGCTCCTAGTCGACGTGCCTCGGCGGGAGACTTCCCCAATATAGTGTTAACCGTTCCCCGTGTCTCCAGCAAATGGGCTGGAGCCGGATAGTCGTTAGGACCAATGCCTAAGCCAATGCCTCTCATTCCTGAATTCAATAAAGTTGTGGCCTAATTCGCCCATTTAACCTTAAACCATGGTGTCTCGTGTCTTTATTTATCCTGGTGGGGGGCAGGAAGTCGCCACGCAATCAAAGCTTATTTGTCTTCCTTCTACGCATATGGAAGCGAAAAGACAATGCTGTGTTATTTTGGTCTCAATACACACACTTTGAGATTTCTGGGTCAACGTGCATTAACACCAAAGAACACGACGAATTAAGCGAAATCAAAGATTCTTCGTTCTATGTAGCTGGAACCCAAAAGAACCTATTTAGCTTTGTTTAGGCTTATTACAATTCGCTTTGCTATTTGTGAGTGAATGAACACCGAAAGAACAATGCAAGCTTATTCGTCCTCTTTCTATTGAGATGGAACCAAAACACCTATGCTTGGTTTGGGCTGATAATAAACATGTCACTGCGATTTTTGGGTGAATGTGCATTCTAACCCCAAAAACACCTGTCAGGGGTTCAGGAGCAGAGGCACAGGAAAGGGAGGAAATAGAGAGCGAGGGGGAGGAGTCCGAAGGAAATGTTAGCGATGACAGCGGTCCGAGGTCTCTGAGTCTTTCCAGCGAATCGGAAGATTCACAGAAAGGGGCTCCCATGGTCAGAGCAAGGGGGGTGCCTAGGGGGACACCCCAGGAAGAAGGGGCCAGAGGGGACTCAGAGAGCAGCAGTTGGAAATCAGGACCAGCGTCCACACCAGAGTGCAGTAGGGGGGAGGAGTCCCAGGCATCGGGATCAGGCGGCGCACTGCCAGTGGGAGGACATGAGTCAGGATTGGCCACGCCTCCATCGGGGAGCGAGGAAACGGTCGAGAGGAAGGTTGAAGGCTGGGCGCGCGCGCCAAGTTCAAATGTACAGGAGGGCGGCGCAGTTGGCAGCCCGGATAGGGAGCCAGGTCCCAAAGCCCGCCGAAAAGAGGGGGAGGAGTCAGGGGGGTCAACGTCAGCGTCAGAAGAATCCAGGAAGGAAGGGACCCCGGGGGGTAGCAGGACCCAGAGGAGAAAGGAGAGACGGAAGAGGTGGAGTAAGGCTAGAATCTTAAACTGGTGTACAGGGGGCGGAGACTCAGATGGAGCTTCGCCGATCTAACCCCTAGACGTAGAGCTGGGGCGCTGCGGCTTGAAAATGGAAACTGTACTTCAATAAAGACTTTTGTACATTACTGCCGGCTAGCGTTGGTCCTCTGTGAGCTGGGACCTGGAGCCAGCTCTGACAGTAAGCTCCATCTCCAAAAATTTTGCACCAAAAACCTCGTAACGTGAGTGGACGCAGCGAGGGAAGAAGATTGGTGCTTCGCGAGCTCACAAAAGTCAGGCAAGATGACTACAGAACAGCAACTAGCAGCCCTGCAAGATGCAGTGACACAACTCAACGCGGAGGTACTCGCATCCAGGAAAAGGGAAGAGGAAGCGGCTGCCGCCTGCAGGGATCTCCAAGCCAGGTTGGAAGTGCTTGCTAAGCAGGGGCAACCGAGACCCAAATCAGAGGGGATTGGGCTGGGGAAAAGAGGAGGCAGCCTGGTATCTCATTTCGATGGGAATTTGCAGCAGTACCCTAACTTCCAAGCAGACGTGCTGTTTGCGCTGGAACTGCTGGATAAAGACTTTAGAGATGAGCAAGAGAAGGTGGGGTTTATCTTGTCCCATTTGCATGGGGAAGCTAAAGCGTGGCTGCGCAATCTGTGGAGAGATAAGGATCCGGCGCTCCAAAATGCGGATGCATTCATTAAAGCGATGGATTCGTGTTTTTTATCAAATATAGACATTGATATCGCCAGAAAAGACATACATGGGCTCAAACAAGGCAGAGCCAGTGTAAGGCAGTACCATTCCCGCTTTTTTGCATTAGTCCATGCGCTGGGATGGGAGAAGGATTCTGCCCCAGCCAGAGACCTTTTTTGGGAAGGCTTGAATGCAAATGTGAAAGATGAGATTGCAAGGGGGGAGAGACCAAAGAGCACTCAGGAGGTTGTCCGGCGGGCGCTGCAAATTGGGGTGCGTCTGGAAGAACGTCCATGGAACAGAGAAGAAGGACGTTGGGGACGTACGCCAGTGAGAGCACCTCCCCTCTTTCCCAAGGATGCAGCGCGTGCGCAATCCACACCTCCGCAGGGAGGGGGAGAGGAACCGATGGAAATTGGAGGCGCCAGGGCTCAGTCAGCAACCAGAGCCCTAACACCGGGAGCAGTCAAAGCGAAGCCTCCTAGAGGGAACAGGAAGTGCTACATCTGCGACAGTGCTCAGCACATGGCGAAAGAGTGTCCCCAGAGGCTCCACAAGCACACTGCAGCCTCAGCAACAGTAACAGACGCAACTCAGCAGAGAGAACCACAGCAGGGAAACGACAGAGTCTGGTTGGAGGAAGAGGCACTGGGGCCCAGCCAGACAAGTCAATGAAGCCGTCCCCAGAGATTTTGCAGCCCACAGACCCCCTCCCGCCCAAACCAGTGGTGCAGCTCACAGCATCGCTCCAACTACCCAATGGACTCACTATGGAAGTGCCGATTACCATTGACTCTGGTAGTAACGCAGACTTCATAGGACTGGATTTCATTCAAGAGCACAACATAGCACTCCTGCCAGCCACGCTGCCTCTGAAGGTTGTCACGGTGGATGGCAGGGAATTGCTGGGGGGGCAGGTGGTGCAGCAAACGCCTCCGATGGTGATGCAAATTGGGAATCACCGAGAAGTCATCAGCTTCAATGTCACCCAACTGTCGGACACGCCTATAGTTTTAGGCATGAGTTGGCTGCACAGGCACAGCCCAGCATTGGCGTGGTACCAGCGACAACTGACCTTCGGCTCCTCATACTGTGCGGAACATTGCATTCTGCCTAGCCCGGAAGGGGAAGAGGATGACCCGCAGCTACAATTAGGCACGCTGCAAGCAGTGCCACTCAAGTACGCAGCGTTTTTGGAGGTTTTCTGCGAGAAGGAAGCGGACAAGCTGCCTCCCCACAGGTCCTATGACTGCAAGATTGACCTCCTGCCAGGGGCGACGCTGCCAACCGGGAAACTGTATTCCATGTCTGAAGACGAGCTGCAGGAACTCAGGGAGTTCATAGACCTCAACTTGAAGCGCGGTTTCATCCAGGAGTCGAAGGCAGTGGGGGGCAGTCCTGTATTCTTTGTGAAGAAGAAGGACACGCCCCAAAAAAGGCTTGTGGTGGACTATAGAATTTTGAACTCGAAAACCAAGCCCACAGCCTTTCCCATGCCCAAGATAGATGACCTGCTCGCAACGGTGAGGAAAGGACGCGTTTTCACAAAGTTGGATCTGCGAGGGGCGTACAACCTGATTCGCATACGGGAGGGCGACGAATGGAAGACGGCCATGTTCACGCCCCTGGGCACCTATGAATACAGAGTTATGCCCTTTGGATTACAAAATGGCTCCCACTGTTTTCAAGCCTTCATGCATCACGTATTGGCGGGTCTCCTCTACAAGAAATGCGTCTGCTTCCTGGACGACATCCTGATATTTTCAGAATCAGAGGAGACCCACGAGGGAGACGTCAAGGAAGTTCTGCAGAGACTGCAGGAGCACAGGCTGTACGCCAAGCTGGAGAAGTGCCAGTTCGACATGAAGGAGGTAGATTTCCTGGGCTACAAGTTGTCGGACAAGGGGCTCGCCATGGACAGCGCCAAGGTTCGCTCAGTGTTGGACTGGAAGAGCCCGCGCAATCGGAAGGAGGTCCAGCGGTTTGTCGGTTTCGCCAACTTTTACCGCAAGTTCATCAAGGGGTTCGCGATGCAGACGGCGGCCATTACCGACATGCTCAGCTCCAAGAAGAAGAAGTTCATCTGGACGGAGCAAGCGGAGCAGTCCTTTCAGAAACTCAAGCGTCTCTTCTCGTCCGAAGAGCAGCTACTGCATGTGAATCCCAGCAGACCGATGAGGGTTGAAACGGACGCCTCAGACAGAGCCGTGGGAGCAGTACTGTTGCAGCAAGACCCGCATGGGGACTGGAGACCGTGTGCCTTCTACTCCAGGAAGCTCAGCAAGTCAGAGCAGAACTACGCCATCTGGGACAGGGAGTTGCTGGCCATTCATGCAGCATTCAAGGCGTGGCGGCACTTCCTCATTGGAGCCAAACACACAGTGCAGGTCCGCACGGACCATAAAAACCTGGAGTACTGGCGCACGGCAAGGTTTCTGAACCAGAGGCACATACGATGGGCGGAGTTCTTTGCGGATTTCGACTTCAGGATAGAGTACATCCCAGGCGACAACAACATCATGGCGGATGCACTGTCCAGAAAGCCGCAATACCTCGAGGAGGCGGCACCAGCAGCGGCCAAGCACATTTTCGCACCGAAAGCGTGGGCGTGCGCTTCAGCAACCGTGGACCTGGATGCTGTACGTCGAGCACTGCAGGAGGACCCCTTCGCACAAGCCAAGATGGAGGAGGTGCACAGGGGCACGGCGGAGGACGACGAGTTCCAGATACGCGACGGATTGCTCATCCGCAGAGGGGCCCTCTACGTACCGGGAGACGACCTCCGCGCGAAAGTACTGCAGCAGTTGCACGACGCACCCACCGCCGGGCACTTTGGCAAAGAGAAGACGGTAGAATTAGTAGCCAGAGATTTTTGGTGGCCCAAGATGCGGGGGGAAGTCGCGGATTACGTCTCGAGGTGCGACACCTGCCAAAGGGCCAAGTCAGTGCACAAACCGCCGGCGGGACTGCTCGAACCGCTGCAGACACCGCTCGAACCGTGGGAGAGGGTGGCCCTGGACTTTGTCACGGATCTACCCAGCTCGAGGGGCAAGACGGCAGTGCTAGTGGTGGTGGACATGTTCACCAAAATGGCCCACTTCATTCCGTGCGCGAAGGTGGCCACGGCGGAACAGACCGCCAAACTGTTCATAGACCACGTGTTCAGGGTTCACGGTCTGCCACGGTCTATCCTGTCCGACCGGGGGCGACAGTTCATCTCGAACTTCTGGCAGAAGCTGATGGGTTTCCTGAACGTCAAGATCAACCTAGCGTCGGCGAGACACCCGCAGACGAACGGACAAGCGGAGCGAGTCAACGCCATCATGCAGCAGTACCTGCGATGCTACGCAAATCAGCAGCCGGCAACATGGGTGGACTACCTGCCGCTCGCTGAGTTCGCCTACAACAACACGAAGCACGTGTCCACGGGGGTGACACCGTTCTTCGCCAACAACGGGAGGCATCCCAGAACCTTCCCGGGATTAGCGAGAGCGGGGGAGGGGGAGCCACAGGCAGCGGAAGCCTTAGCATCAGAGTTGCAGGAGGTTCACGAACAGCTTCGGAGGCAGTTAGAACTAGCAAAGCACGCATACAAACTGCAGGCCGACAAGCACAGAAGGGTTGGGGAAGACATACAGGTGGGAGACTGGGTTTGGTTAGCAGCCCAGGCAGTGCCGGCCAGATCGTTAGCGAAGAAGAAGCTAGGGCATAAGCAGCTAGGACCTTACCAAGTCGAGGCACAGGTCAATCCAGTGGCCTTCCGGTTGACACTGCCGGAGGGATCCAGAATGCACCCAGTTTTCCATAGATCAGTGCTCACGCCCTACAAAGCACCTCATAGATTTCAGGAGCCAGGCACGGCACCAGACCCGTTCAGGGAGACGCCCACAAGGGGGGGGTCGCCAAGGCGGGAACCCGTCAACGAGGTCACAGAGATTTTAGACTCGAGATGGGGGGAAGAGGGAGTAGAATATCTTCTCGCCAGAGAAGGTACCCCGGCCAGTGCCAACAGTTGGGTGCCAGACTATGCCTTGGACGAACCTCTTCTCAAGGACGAGTTTCATGCCCTTTTCCCACACAGGCCCATGCCAGCCGAGTATTTCGACGACTGGCTTTTCACACCCACATTTTCAGCCAGCACATTCCAGGGGTTCACCTCGGCCGAGGAACCGGCACTAGAAACACGTTCCCCGGAGGGATCACCCTCGGGGTCTGCCTCAGACCGTTCCTATTGGTGGGACGATCGACCAGAGGAGCAGTGGCGCAGGAAGTGGCTGGGGGGTCCTTGGCAGGCAACGTCCCCGGAGGAGACCGGGGGAGAGACGGACATGGACGTGTTGGGGGAGGACCTTGGGTTCGAGCACGGCGGCAAAGAGATGGAAGCAGAGGAAATTGAGGTCGGCAAGAGCACGGAGGACGAGCCGGACTTATCCGGCTGGATGCACGCCACGGGGGACGAACTGTATCCGGCACTCACCCCCACAACGACGGAGCACCCAGTACCCACACCTGAAGGAGGGGAGGGGGGAAGGGGGGGCTTCGAGGGGGGATGGATGTCAGGGGTTCAGGAGCAGAGGCACAGGAAAGGGAGGAAATAGAGAGCGAGGGGGAGGAGTCCGAAGGAAATGTTAGCGATGACAGCGGTCCGAGGTCTCTGAGTCTTTCCAGCGAATCGGAAGATTCACAGAAAGGGGCTCCCATGGTCAGAGCAAGGGGGGTGCCTAGGGGGACACCCCAGGAAGAAGGGGCCAGAGGGGACTCAGAGAGCAGCAGTTGGAAATCAGGACCAGCGTCCACACCAGAGTGCAGTAGGGGGGAGGAGTCCCAGGCATCGGGATCAGGCGGCGCACTGCCAGTGGGAGGACATGAGTCAGGATTGGCCACGCCTCCATCGGGGAGCGAGGAAACGGTCGAGAGGAAGGTTGAAGGCTGGGCGCGCGCGCCAAGTTCAAACGTACAGGAGGGCGGCGCAGTTGGCAGCCCGGATAGGGAGCCAGGTCCCAAAGCCCGCCGAAAAGAGGGGGAGGAGTCAGGGGGGTCAACGTCAGCGTCAGAAGAATCCAGGAAGGAAGGGACCCCGGGGGGTAGCAGGACCCAGAGGAGAAAGGAGAGACGGAAGAGGTGGAGTAAGGCTAGAATCTTAAACTGGTGTACAGGGGGCGGAGACTCAGATGGAGCTTCGCCGATCTAACCCCTAGACGTAGAGCTGGGGCGCTGCGGCTTGAAAATGGAAACTGTACTTCAATAAAGACTTTTGTACATTACTGCTGGCTAGCGTTGGTCCTCTGTGAGCTGGGACCTGGAGCCAGCTCTGACAGGGTTCCAGCTACATTTTGGGTTCCAGCTACATAAAAAGAAGATGATAATGCTCTCATTGGGCTTATTTCAAATTGGTGTTTTTGGGGTTAGAATGCACATTCACCCAAAAATCGCAGAGTGACATGTTTATTATCAGACCAAACCAAGCATACGTGTTTTGGTTCGATCTCAATAGAAAGAGGACGAATAAGCTTGCATTGTTCTTTCGGTGTTCATTCACTCACAAATAGCAAAGCGAATTCTAATAAGCCCAAAGAAAGCCAAACAGGTTGTTTTGGGTTCCAGCTACATAGAACGAAGAATCTATGATTTGGCTTATTTCAAGTCGTGTTCTTTGGTGTTAATGCACATTGACCCAGAAATCTCAAAGTGTGTGAAATGAGACCAAAATAACACAATTGTCTTTTCGCTTCCATATGCCTAGAAAGAAGACAAATAAGCTTTGATTGTGCTTATTTCAATTCGCATGAGGTTCTATGGGTGTGCACCAGAATCACCCCCAACCAAAGCACCGTTTTGCCTTACAACTACATAAAAAGAAGATGATAAAGCTCTGATTGGGCTTATTTCAAATTGGTGTTTTTGGGGTTAGAATGCACATTCACCCAAAAATCGCAGAGTGACAAGTTTATTATCAGACCAAACCAAGCATACGTGTTTTGGTTCTATCTCAATAGAAAGAGGACGAATAAGCTTGCATTGTTCTTTCGGTGTTCAGCCCCCCACAAATAGCAAAGCAAAGTGTAATAAGCCAAAACAAAGCCAAACAGGTTGTTTTGGGTTCCAACAACATAGAAAGGATTTTGCTTATTTCGTGTTCTTTGGTGTTAACGCACATTGACCCAGAAATCGCAAAGTGTGTGTAATGAGACCAAAATAACACAACACTGTCTTTTCGCTTCCATATGCGTAGAAAGAAGACTAATAAGCTTTGATTGTCCTTATTTCAAATCGCATGGGGTTTTATGGGTGTGCACCAGAATCACCCCCAACCAAAGCAAAAAGGTCTTTTGGGTTCCATCTACATAAAAAGAAGATGATAAAGCTCTCATTGGGCTTATTTCAAATTGGTGTTTTGGGGGTTAGAATGCACATTCACCGAAAAATCGCAGACATGTTTATTATCAGACCAATCCAAGCATAGGTGTTTTTGTTCCATCTCAATACAAAGAGGACGAATAAGCTTGCATTGTTCTTTCGGTGTTCAGTCCGCCACAAATAGCAAAGCAAAGTGTAATAAGCCAAAACAAAGCGAAACAGGTTGTTTTGGGTTGCAGCAACATAGAAAGAAGAATCTTGCATTTTGCTTATTTCGTGTTCTTTGGTGTTAATGCACATTGACCCAGAAATCGCAAGGTGTGTGTAAGGAGACCAAAATAACACAACTGACTTTTCGCTTCCAAATAGCTAGAAAGAAGAGAAATAAGCTTTGATTGTGCTTATTTCAATTCGCATGTGGGTTTTTGGGTGTGCACCAGAATCACCCCCCAACCAAAGCACAGTTTTGCCTTCCAACTACATAAAAAGAAGATGATAAAGCTCTCATTGGGTTTATTTCAAATTGGTGTTTTTGGGGTTAGAATGCACATTCACCCAAAAATCGCAGTGACAAGTTTATTATCAGACCAATCCAAGCATAGGTGTTTTTGGTCCATCTCAATAGAAAAAGGACGAATAAGCTTGCATTGTTCTTTCGGTGTTCAGTCCCCCACAAATAACCAAGCAAAGTGTAATAAGGCAAAACAAAGCCAAACAGGTTTTTTGGGTTGCAGCAACATAGAAAGAAGAATCTTTCATTTTGCTTATTTCGTGTTCTTTTGTGTTAATGCACATTGACCCAGAAATCGCAAAGTGTGTGTAATGAGACCAAAATAACACATTGTCTTTTCGCTTCCATATGCGTAGAAAGAAGCTTACAAATAAGCTTTGTTTGTGCTTATATCAATTCGCATGCGGTTTTATGGGAGTGCACCAGAATTACCCCCAACCAAAGCAAAAAGGTCTTTTGGGTTCCAGCTACATAAAAAGAAGATGATAATGCTCTCATTGGGCTTATTTCAAATTGGTGTTTTTTGGGTTAGAATGCACATTCACCCAAAAATCGCAGAGTGACATGTTTGTTATCAGCTCAAACCAAGCATAGGTGTTTTGGTTCCATCTCAATAGAAAGAGGACGAATATGCTTGGATTTTTCTTCCGGTGTTCATTCACTCACAAATAGCAAAGCGAATTGTAATAAGCCTAAACAAAGCTAAATAGGTTCTTTTGGGTTCCAGCTACATAGAACGAAGAATCTTTGATTTCGCTTATTTCGTCGTGTTCGTTGGTGTTAATGCACATTGACCCAGAAATCGCAAAGTGTGTGTAATGAGACCAAAATAACACATCATTGTCTTTTCGCTTCCGTTTGCGTAGAAAGAAGACAAATAAGCTTTGATTGTGCTTATTTCAATTCGCATGGGGTTTTATGGGTGTGCACCAGAATCACCCTCAACCAAAGCACAGTTTTGGCTTCCATCTACATAAAAAGAAGATGATAAAGCTCTGATTGGGCTTATTTCAAATTGGTGTTTTTGGGGTTAGAATGTACCCAAAAATCGCAGAGTGACATGTTTATTATCAGACCAAACCAAGCATAGGTGTTTTGGTTCCATCTCAATAGAAAGGGGACGAATAAGCTTGGATTTTTCTTTCGGTGTTCAGTATCCCACAAATAAACAAATAAAGCTCTGATTGGGCTTATGTCAAATTGGTGTTTTTGGGGTTAGAATGCACATTCACCCAAAAATCGCAGAGTGACATGTTTATTATCAGACCAAACCAAGCATACGTGTTTTGGTTCTATCTCAATAGAAAGAGGACGAATAAGCTTGCATTGTTCTTTCGGTGTTCATTCACTCACAAATAGCGAAGCGAATTGTAATAAGCCCAAAGAAAGCCAAACAGGTTGTTTTGGGTTCCAGCAACATAGAAAGGATTTTGCTTATTTCTTGTTCTTTGGTGTTAACGCACATTGACCCAAAAATCGCAAAGTGTGTGTAATGAGACCAAAATAACACAACATTGTCTTTTCGCTTCCATATGCCTAGAAAGAAGACAAATAAGCTTTGATTGTGCTTATTTCAATTCGCATGGGGTTTTATGGGTGTGCACCAGAATCACCCCCAACCAAAGCAAAAAGGTCTCATGGGTTCCATCTACATCAAAAGAAGATGATAAAGCTCTGATTGAGCTCATTTCAAATAGGTGTTTTTGGGGTTAGAATGCACAATCACCCAAAAATCGCAGAGTGACATGTTGGTTATCAGCTCAAACCAAGCATAGGTATTTTGGTTCCATCTCAATAGAAAGAGGACGCTTAAGCTTGGATTGTTCTTTCTCTGTTCATTCACTCACAAATAGCAAAGCGAATTGTAATAAGCCTAAACAAAGCTAAATAGGTTCTTTTGGGTTCCAGCTACATAGAACGAAGAATCTTTGATTTGGCTTATTTCAAGTCGTGTACTTTGGTGTTAATGCACATTGACCCAGAAATCTCAAAGTGTGTGTAATGAGACCAAAATAACACAACTGACTTTTCGCTTCCAAAGAAAGCGAAAAAGAAAGAAAGAAGACAAATAAGCTTTGATTGTGCTTATTTCAATTCGCATGGGGGTTTTTGGGTGTGCACCAGAATCACCCCCAACCAAAGCACAGTTTTGCCTTCCAACTACATAAAAAGAAGATGATAAAGCTCTCATTGGGCTCATTTCAAATTGGTGTTTTTGGGGTTAGAATGCACATTCACCCAAAAATCGCTTAGTGACATGTTTATTATCAGACCAATCCAAGCATAGGTGTTTTGGTTCCATCTCAATACAAAGAGGACGAATAAGCTTGCATTGTTCTTTCGGTGTTCAGTCCCCGACAAATAGCCAAGCAAAGTGTAATAAGGCAAAACAAAGCCAAACAGGTTGTTTTGGGTTGCAGCAACATAGAAAGAAGAATCTTGCATTTTGCTTATTTCGTGTTCTTTGGTGTTAACGCACAATGACCCAAAAATCGCAAAGTGTGTGTAATGAGACCAAAATAACACAACATTGTCTTTTCGCTTCCATATGCCTAGAAAGAAGACAAATAAGCTTTGATTGTGCTTATTTCAATTCGCATGGGGTTTTATGGGTGTGCACCAGAATCACCCCCAACCAAAGCACAGTTTTGGCTTCCATCTACATAAAAAGAAGCTGATAAAGTTCTGATTGGGCTTATTTCATAGTGGTGTTTTTGGGGTTAGAATGCACATTCACCCAAAAATCGCAGAGTGACAAGTTTATTATCAGACCAATCCAAGCATAGGTGTTTTTGGTCCATCTCAATAGAAAGAGGACGAATAAGCTTGCATTGTTCTTTCGGTGTTCAGTACCCCACAAATAACAAAGCGAATTGTAATAAGCCTAAACAAAGGTAAATAGGTTCTTTTGGGTACCAGCTACATAGAACTAAGAATCTTTGATTTCGCTTATTTCGTGTTCTTTGGTGTTAATGCACATTGACCCAGAAATCTCAAAGTGTGTGTAATGAGACCAAAATAACACAACATTGTCTTTTCGCTTCCATACGCGTAGAAAGAAGACAAATAACCCTTGATTGTGCTTATTTCAATTCGCATGGGGTTTTATGGGTGTGCACCACAATCACCCCAACCAAAGGAAAAAGGTCTTTTGTCTTCCAGCTACATAAAAAGAAGATAAAGCTCTGATTGGGCTTATTTCAAATAGGTGTTTTTGGGGTTAGAATGCACATTCACCCAAAAATCGCAGAGTGACATGTTTATTATCAGCCCAAACCAAGCATAGGTGTTTTGGTTCCATCTCAATAGAAAGAGGACGAATAAGCTTGCATTGTTCTTTCGGTGTTCAGTCCCCCACAAATAGCCAAGCAAAGTGTAATAAGGCAAAACAAAGCCAAACAGGTTGTTTTGGGTTGCAGCAACATACAAAGAAGAATCTTGCATTTTGCTTATTTCGTGTTCTTTGGTGATAATGCACATTGACCAAGAAATCGCAAAGTGTGTGTATTGAGACCAAAATAACACAACATTGTCTTTTCGCTTCCATTGCATAGAAAGAAGAGAAATAAGCTTTTTGTGCTTATTTCAATTCGCATGGGGTTTTATGGGTGTGCACCACAATCACCCCAACCAAAGCAAAAAGGTCTTTTGTCTTCCAGCTACATAAAAAGAAGCTGATAAAGCTCTGATTGGGCTTATTTCAAATAGGTGTTTTTGGGGTTAGAATGGACATTCACCCAAAAATCGCAGAGTGACATGTTTATTATCAGCCCAAACCAAGCATAGGTGTTTTGGTTCCATCTCAATAGAAAGAGGACGAATAAGCTTGCATTGTTCTTTCGGTGTTCAGTCCCACACAAATAGCCAAGCAAAGTGTAATAAGGCAAAACAAAGCCAAACAGGTTGTTTTGGGTTGCAGCAACATAGAAAGAAGAATCTTGCATTTTGCTTATTTCGTGTTCTTTGGTGTTAATGCACATTGACCCAGAAATCGCAAAGTGTGTGTATTGAGACCAAAATAACACAACATTGTCTTTTCGCTTCCATATGCATAGAAAGAAGAGAAATAAGCTTTTTGTGCTTATTTCAATTCGCATGGGGTTTTATGGGTGTGCACCAGAATCACCCCCAACCAAAGCACAGTTTTGGCTTCCATCTACATAAAAAGAAGCTGATAAAGCTCTGATTGGGCTTATTTCATAGTGGTGTTTTTGGGGTTAGAATGCACATTCACCCAAAAATCGCAGAGTGACAAGTTTATTATCAGACCAATCCAAGCATAGGTGTTTTTGGTCCATCTCAATAGAAAGAGGACGAATAAGCTTGCATTGTTCTTTCGGTGTTCAGTCCCCCACAAATAACAAAGCGAATTGTAATAAGCCTAAACAAAGGTAAATAGGTTCTTTTGGGTACCAGCTACATAGAACGAAGAATCTTTGATTTCGCTCATTTCGTGTTCTTTGGTGTTAATGCACATTGACCCAGAAATCTCAAAGTGTGTGTAATGAGACCAAAATAACACAACATTGTCTTTTCGCTTCCATACGCGTAGAAAGAAGACAAATAACCCTTGATTGTGCTTATTTCAATTCGCATGGGGTTTTATGGGTGTGCACCACAATCACCCCAACCAAAGCAAAAAGGTCTTTTGTCTTCCAGCTACATAAAAAGAAGATAAAGCTCTGTTTGGGCTTATTTCAAATAGGTGTTTTTGGGGTTAGAATGCACATTCACCCAAAAATCGCAGAGTGACATGTTTATTATCAGCCCAAACCAAGCATAGGTGTTTTGGTTCCATCTCAATAGAAAGAGGACGAATAAGCTTGCATTGTTCTTTCGGTGTTCAGTCCCACACAAATAGCAAAGCAAGGTGTAATAAGCCTAAACAAAGCCAAACAGGTTGTTTTGGGTTGCAGCAACATAGAAAGAAGAATCTTGGATTTTGCTTATTTCGTGTTCTTTGGTGTTAATGCACATTGACCCAGAAATCGCAAAGTGTGTGTAATGAGACCAAAATAACACAACACTGTCTTTTCGCTTCCATATGCATAGAAAGAAGACAAATAACCTTTGATTGTGCTTATTTCAATTCGCATGGGATTTTATGGGTGTGCACCAGAATCACCCCCAACCAAAGCCAAAAGGTCTTTTGGCTTCCAGCTACATAAAAAGAAGATAAAGCTCTGATTCGGCTTTTTGGGGTTAGAATGCACAATCACCCAAAAATCACAGAGTGACATGTTTATTATCAGACCAAACCAAGCATAGGTGTTTTGGTTCCATCTCAATAGAAAGAGGACGAATAAGCTTGCATTGTTCTTTCGGTGTTCAGTCCCCCACTAATAGCAAAGCAAGGTGTAATAAGCCTAAACAAAGCCAAACAGGTTGTTTTGGGTTGCAGCAACATAGAAAGAAGAATCTCTGATTTTGCTTATTTCATGTTCTTTGGTGTTAATGCACATTGACCCAGAAATCGCAAAGTGTCTGTAATGAGATCAAAATAACACAACATTGTCTTTTCGCTTCCATATGCGTAGAAAGAAGACAAATAAGCTTTGATTGTGCTTATTTCAATTCGCATAGGGTTTTAAAGGGTGTGCAACAGAATCACCCCCAACCAAAGCAAAAAGGTCTTTTGGGTTCCAGCTACATAAAAAGAAGATGATAAAGCTCTGATTGGGCTTATTTCAAATAGGTGTTTTTGGGGTTAGAATGCACAATCACCCAAAAATCGCAGAGCGACATGTTTATTATCAGACCAAACCAAGCATTGGTGTTTTGCTTCCATCTCAATAGAAAGAGGACGAATAAGTTTGGATTGTTCTTTCGGTGTTCATTCACTCACAAATAGCAAAGCGAATTGTAATAAGCCTAAACAAAGCTAAATAGGTTCTTTTGGGTACCAGCTACATAGAACGAAGAATCTTTGATTTCGCTTATTTCATGTTCTTTGGTGTTAATGCACATTGACCCAGAAATCGCAGTGTGTGTAATGAGACCAAAATAACACAACACTGTCTTTTCGCTTCCATATGCCTAGAAAGAGGACAAATAAGCTTTGATTGTGCTTATTTCAATTCGCATGGGGTTTTATGGGTGTGCACCAGAATCACCCCCAACCAAAGCATAAAGGTGTTTTGGCTTCCAACTACATAAAAAGAAGCTGATAAAGCTCTGATTAAGCTTATTTCAAAATGGTGTTTTGGGGGTTAGAATGCACATTCACCCAAAAATCGCAGACATGTTTATTATCAGACCAAACCAAGCATAGGTGTTTTGGTTCCATCTCAATAGAAAAGTACGAATAAGCTTGCATTGTTCTTTCGGTGTTCATTCCCCCAGAAATAGCGAAGCAAAGTGTAATAAGCCAAAACAAAGCCAAACAGGTTGTTTTGGGTTCCAACAACATAGAAAGGATTTTGCTTATTTCGTGTTCTTTGGTGTTAACGCACATTGACCCAGAAATCGCAAAGTGTGTGTAATGAGACCAAAATAACACAACACTGTCTTTTCGCTTCCATATGCGTAGAA
Source organism: Podarcis pityusensis (assembly GCF_964106645.2). Lineage (NCBI taxonomy): Eukaryota > Metazoa > Chordata > Lepidosauria > Squamata > Lacertidae > Podarcis > Podarcis pityusensis. Next base: position 113,008 of record NW_028293242.1, read on the forward strand.
AGAAGACAAATAAGCTTTGATTGTCCTTATTTCAAATCGCATGGGGTTTTATGGGTGTGCACCAGAATCACCCCCAACCAAAGCAAAAAGGTCTTTTGGGTTCCATCTACATAAAAAGAAGATGATAAAGCTCTGATTGGGCTTATTTCAAATTGGTGTTTTGGGGGTTAGAATGCACATTCACCCAAAAATCGCAGACATGTTTATTATCAGACCAATCCAAGCATAGGTGTTTTTGTTCCATCTCAATACAAAGAGGACGAATAAGCTTGCATTGTTCTTTCGGTGTTCAGTCCGCCACAAATAGCAAAGCAAAGTGTAATAAGCCAAAACAAAGCGAAACAGGTTGTTTTGGGTTGCAGCAACATAGAAAGAAGAATCTTGCATTTTGCTTATTTCGTGTTCTTTGGTAACACATTGACCCAGAAATCGCAAGGTGTGTGTAAGGAGACCAAAATAACACAACTGACTTTTCGCTTCCAAATAGCTAGAAAGAAGAGAAATAAGCTTTGATTGTGCTTATTTCAATTCGCATGTGGGTTTTTGGGTGTGCACCAGAATCACCCCCCAACCAAAGCACAGTTTTGCCTTCCAACTACATAAAAAGAAGATGATAAAGCTCTCATTGGGTTTATTTCAAATTGGTGTTTTTGGGGTTAGAATGCACATTCACCCAAAAATCGCAGTGACAAGTTTATTATCAGACCAATCCAAGCATAGGTGTTTTTGGTCCATCTCAATAGAAAAAGGACGAATAAGCTTGCATTCTTCTTTCGGTGTCCAGTCCCCCACAAATAACCAAGCAAAGTGTAATAAGGCAAAACAAACAGGTTTTTTGGGTTGCAGCAACATAGAAAGAAGAATCTTGCATTTTGCTTATTTCGTGTTCTTTTGTGTTAATGCACATTGACCCAGAAATCGCAAAGTGTGTGTAATGAGACCAAAATAACACATTGTCTTTTCGCTTCCATATGCGTAGAAAGAAGCTTACAAATAAGCTTTGTTTGTGCTTATATCAATTCGCATGGGTTTTATGGGAGTGCACCAGAATTACCCCCAACCAAAGCAAAAAGGTCTTTTGGGTTCCAGCTACATAAAAAGAAGATGATAATGCTCTCATTGGGCTTATTTCAAATTGGTGTTTTTTGGGTTAGAATGCACATTCACCCAAAAATCGCAGAGTGACATGTTTGTTATCAGCTCAAACCAAGCATAGGTGTTTTGGTTCCATCTCAATAGAAAGAGGACGAATATGCTTGGATTTTTCTTCCGGTGTTCATTCACTCACAAATAGCAAAGCGAATTGTAATAAGCCTAAACAAAGCTAAATAGGTTCTTTTGGGTTCCAGCTACATAGAACGAAGAATCTTTGATTTCGCTTATTTCGTCGTGTTCGTTGGTGTTAATGCACATTGACCCAGAAATCGCAAAGTGTGTGTAATGAGACCAAAATAACACATCATTGTCTTTTCGCTTCCGTTTGCGTAGAAAGAAGACAAATAAGCTTTGATTGTGCTTATTTCAATTCGCATGGGGTTTTATGGGTGTGCACCAGAATCACCCCCAACCAAAGCACAGTTTTGGCTTCCATCTACATAAAAAGAAGATGATAAAGCTCTGATTGGGCTTATTTCAAATTGGTGTTTTTGGGGTTAGAATGTACCCAAAAATCGCAGTGACATGTTTGTTATCAGCTCAAACCAAGCATAGGTGTTTTGGTTCCATCTCAATAGAAAGGGGACGAATAAGCTTGCATTGTTCTTTCGGTGTTCATTCACTCACAAATAGCGAAGCGAATTGTAATAAGCCCAAAGAAAGCCAAACAGGTTGTTTTGGGTTCCAGCAACATAGAAAGGATTTTGCTTATTTCTTGTTCTTTGGTGTTAACGCACATTGACCCAAAAATCGCAAAGTGTGTGTAATGAGACCAAAATAACACAACATTGTCTTTTCGCTTCCATATGCCTAGAAAGAAGACAAATAAGCTTTGATTGTGCTTATTTCAATTCGCATGGGGTTTTATGGGTGTGCACCAGAATCACCCCCAACCAAAGCAAAAAGGTCTCATGGGTTCCATCTACATCAAAAGAAGATGATAAAGCTCTGATTGAGCTCATTTCAAATTGGTGTTTTTGGGGTTAGACTGCACAATCACCCAAAAATCGCAGAGTGACATGTTGGTTTTCAGCTCAAACCAAGCATAGGTATTTTGGTTCCATCTCAATAGAAAGAGGACGCTTAAGCTTGGATTGTTCTTTCTCTGTTCATTCACTCACAAATAGCAAAGCCTAAACAAAGCTAAATAGGTTCTTTTGGGTTCCAGCTACATAGAACGAAGAATCTTTGATTTGGCTTATTTCAAGTCGTGTACTTTGGTGTTAATGCACATTGACCCAGAAATCTCAAAGTGTGTGTAATGAGACCAAAATAACACAACTGACTTTTCGCTTCGAAAGAACGCGAAAAAGAAAGAAAGAAGACAAATAAGCTTTGATTGTGCTTATTTCAATTCGCATGGGGTTTTATGGGTGTGCACCAGAATCACCCCCCAACCAAAGCACAGTTTTGGCTTCCATCTACATAAAAAGAAGCTGATAAAGCTCTGACTGGGCTTTTTTCATAGTGGTGTTTTTGGGGTTAGAATGCACATTCACCCAAAAATCGCAGAGTGACAAGTTTATTATCAGCCCAAACCAAGCATAGGTGTTTTTGGTCCATCTCAATAGAAAGAGGACGAATAAGCTTGCATTGTTCTTTCGGTGTTCAGTCCCCCACAAATAACAAAGCGAATTGTAATAAGCCTAAACAAAGGTAAATAGGTTCTTTTGGGTACCAGCTACATAGAACGAAGAATCTTTGATTTCGCTTATTTCGTGTTCTTTGGTGTTAATGCACATTGACCCAGAAATCTCAAAGTGTGTGTAATGAGACCAAAATAACACAATATTGTCTTTTCGCTTCCATACGCGTAGAAAGAAGACAAATAACCCTTGATTGTGCTTATTTCAATTCGCATGGGGTTTTATGGGTGTGCACCACAATCACCCCAACCAAAGGAAAAAGGTCTTTTGTCTTCCAGCTACATAAAAAGAAGATAAAGCTCTGATTGGGCTTATTTCAAATAGGTGTTTTTGGGGTTAGAATGCACAATCACGCAAAAATCGCAGTGACATGTTTATTATCATCCCAAACCAAGCATAGGTGTCTTTGTTCCATCTCAATAGAAAGAGGACGAATAAGCTTCGATTGTTCTTTCGGTGTTCAGTCCCCCACAAATAGCAAAGCAAAGTGTAATAAGCCTAAAAACAGCCATGTTTTATGGGTGTGCACCAGAATCACCCCTACCTAAAGCAAAAAGGTCTTTTGGGTTCCATCTACCTAAAAAGAAGATGATAAAGCTCTGATTGGGCTTATTTCATAGTGGTGTTTTTGGGGTTAGAATGCACATTCACCCAAAAATCGCAGAGTGACATGTTTATTATCAGCCCAAACGAAGCATAGGTGTTTTGGTTCCATCTCAATAGAAAGAGGACGAATAAGCTTGCATTGTTCTTTCGGTGTTCAGTCCCCCACAAATAGCCAAGCAAATTGTAATAAGCCTAAACAAAGCCAAACAGGTTCTTTTGGGTTCCAGCTACATAGAACGAAGAATCTTTCATTTCGCGTATTTCAAGTCGTGTTCTTTGGTGTTAATGCACATTGACCCAGAAATCGCAAAGTGTGTGTAATGAGACCAAAATAACACAACATTGTCTTTTCGCTTTCATATGCGTAGAAAGAAAAATAAGCTTTGATTGTGCTTATTTCAATTTGCATGGGGTTCTATGGGTGTGCACCAGAATCACCCCCAACCAAAGCACAGTTTTGGCTTCCATCTACATAAAAAGAAGATGATAATGCTCTGATTGGGCTTATTTCAAATTGGTGTTTTTGGGGTTAGAATGCACAATCACCCAAAAATCGCAGAATGACATGTTTGTTATCAGCTCAAACCAAGCATGCGTGTTTTGCTTCCATCTCAATAGAAAGAGGACGAATAAGCTTGCATTGTTCTTTCGGTGTTCAGTCCCCCACAAATAGCCAAGCAAAGTGTAATAAGCCAAAACAAAGCCAAACAGGTTGTTTTGGGTTGCCGCAACATAGAAAGAAGAATCTTGCATTTTGCTTATTTCGTGTTCTTTGGTGTTAATGCACATTCACTCAGAAATCGCAAAGTGTCTGTAATGAGACCAAAATAACACAACACTGTCTTTTCGCTTCCATATGCGTAGAAAGAAGACAAATAAGCTTTGATTGTCCTTATTTCAAATCGCATGGGGTTTTATGGGTGTGCACCAGAATCACCCCCAACCAAAGCAAAAAGGTCTTTTGGGTACCATCTACATAAAAAGAAGATGATAAAGCTCTGATTGGGCTTATTTCAAATTGGTGTTTTTGGGGTTAGAATGCACAATCACCCAAAAATCGCAGAGTGACATGTTTGTTATCAGCTCAAACCAAGCATACGTGTTTGGGTTCCATCTCAATAGAAAGAGGACGAATAAGCTTGCATTGTTCTTTCGGTGTTCATTCACTCACAAATAGCAAAGCGAATTGTAATAAGCCTAAACAAAGCCAAACAGGTTCTTTTGGGTTCCAGCTACATAGAACGAAGAATCTTTCATTTCGCGTATGTCAGAGTTGCTTCCAGATCCTAGCTCACAGAGGATCACGCTAGCCAGCGATCATTAAATAAAAGTCTTTATTGAGTTACAGTTTCCATTCTCAAGCTGCTGCGTGCAACCCTACGTCTAATGGTTAGATCGGCGAAGCCCCATCTGAGTCTCCGCCCCTTGTACACCAACTTAATATCCTAGCCTTGCTCCACCTTTTCCGCCTGACTGTTCTTCTCTGGGTCCCTCTGCCCCCCGGGGTCTCTTCCTTCCGGGATTCCTCTGACGCTGACGCTGACCCCCCTGACTCTTCTCCCTCCTTTCGGCGGGCTTTAGGACCTGGCTCCCTTTCCGGGCTGCCTACTGCGCCACCTTCCTGTGCATTTGAACTTGTCGCGCGCGCCCAACCTTCCACCTTCCGTCTGACCGTTTCTTCGCTCCCCGATGGAGGTGTGGCCACTCCTGACTCGTGCCCTCCCCCCTGTTGTGAGCTGCCAGCGCTTGATCCCTGGCGCCCTTCCTCTTCCCTGCTCTCTGGCGGTGACGCTGGTCCCGATTTCCAACTGCTCCCCTCTGAGTCCCCTCTGGCTCTATCTTCCTGGGGTGTCCCCCTAGGCTCCCCCCTTGCCCTGGCCACTGGTGCTCCTTTCTGTGAATCTTCTGATTCACTGGAAAGACTCGGAGATCTCGGGTCGTCGTCATCACTCATCTTTTCTTCTGCCTCCTCCCCCTCGCTCTCTGTTTCCTCCCTTGCCCTTGCCTCTGCTCCTGAACCCCTGACATCCATCCCCCCCTCGAAGCCCCCTCTTCCCCCCTCCCTTCCTTCTGGTGCGGGATCTGGGTGCTGCTGTGTCAGGGGGACGAATGTCGGATACAGTTCGCTTCCCGTGGCGGGCCGCCATCCGAAGTCTTCCGGTTCTTCCTCCCTGCTCTCGTTGACGACGGTCACTTCCGCTTCCATCTCTGTGCCGCCGTGCTCGAAACCCGGGTCGTCCCCGAAAACGTCCATGTCCGTCTCTCCCTCGTTGCCTTCTGGAGACGTTGCTCGTCCTGGACCCTCCAGCCACCTTCTGCGGAACTGCTCCTCTGGTCGATCATCCCACCAATACGAGGGTTCTGAAGCAGATCCCGAGGGTGACCCCTCTGGGGAACGGGCGTCTCGTGTCGGTTCCTCGTCCGAGTCGAACCCCCGGAACGTGCTGGCTGAAAGCGTGGGCGTGAAAAGCCAGTCGTCGAAAAAGTCTGCTGGCATTGGCCTGTGTGGGAAGAGGGCATGAAACTCTTCTTTGAGCAGAGGTTCGTCCAAAGCGTAGCCCGGCACCCAGCTGTTGGCACTGGCCGGGGTGCCCTCCTTGGCGAGAAGGTATTCTACCCCCTCTTCCCCCCATCTGGAGTCCAAAATCTCCGTGACTTCGTTGATGCGCTCCTCCTGTGCCACTCCCCCTTGCCCGGTTCTCTCTCGGAGCGGACCCGGTGCCGTTCCTGGTTCCTGAAACCTGTGAGGTGCCTTGTAGGGAGTGAGCACCGATCTGTGGAACACCGGATGCATTCTGGAACCCTCCGGAAGAGCCAGCCTGAAAGCCACCGGGTTGACCTGTTCTTCAACTTGGTAGGGCCCCAGTTGTTTATGCCCTAGTTTCTTCTTCGCCAACGACCTGGCCGGCACTGCGTGGGCTGCTAACCAGACCCAGTCTCCCACATGGATCTCTTCGCCAACCCTTCTGTGTTTGTCCGCTTGTACCTTGTATGCGTGTTTAGCCAGCTCCAGGTGCCGCCGCAGCTGATCGTGGACCTCCTGCAACTCCGACGCGAACGCATCTGCTGTCTGCGGCTCCCCCTCCCCCATTCTTTCCAGTCCCGGGAAGGTTCTGGGGTGCCTCCCGTTGTTGGCGAAGAACGGCGTGACCCCCGTGGACACGTGCTTCGTGTTGTTGTAGGCGAACTCGGCGAGAGGCAGGTAATCCACCCACGTCGCAGGCTGTTGATTCGCATAACATCTCAGGTACTGCTGCATGATGGCATTGACCCGCTCCGCTTGCCCGTTGGTCTGCGGGTGTCTAGCCGACGCCAGGTTGATCTTGACGTTCAGGAAGCCCATCAGCCTCTGCCAGAAGTTCGAGATGAACTGTCGCCCTCAGTCGGACAGAATAGACCGCGGCAGACCGTGAACCTTGAACACGTGGTCTATGAACAGTTTGGCGGTTTGTTCCGCCGTGGCCACCTTCGCACACGGAATGAAATGTGCCATCTTGGAGAACAAGTCCACCACCACCAGCACAGCCGTCTTGCCCCTCGAGCTGGGCAGATCCGTGACAAAGTCCAGGGCCACTCTCTCCCATGGTTCGAACGGAGTTTGCAGCGGTTCCAGCAGTCCGGCCGGCGGTCTGTGCACTGGTTTGGCCCTCTGGCAGGTGTCACACCTCGCCACGTAGTCCGCGACTTCCCCTCTCATTCCGGGCCACCAGAAGTCTCTGGCTACTAATTCCACCGTCTTCTCCTTGCCAAAGTGCCCGGCAGTGGGCGCGTCGTGCAGCTGCCGCAGTACCTTGGCGCGAAGTTCGTCTCCCGGCACGTAGATGGCCCCTTTACGGATGAGCAAACCATCTCGCAGCTGGAACTCGTCGGTCGCTGCCGTGCCCCTGTGCACCTCTGCCATCTTTGCTTGCGCGAAGGAGTCATCCTGCAACGCTCGTCGCACCGCATCCAGGTCAACTGTTGCCGCCGCGCACGCCCACACTGTCGGTGCGAAGATGTGCATGGCGGCCGCTGGCGTTGCCTCCTCCAGATACTGTGGCTTACGGGAGAGAGCATCCGCCATGATGTTGGTGTCCCCCGGGACATATTCTATTCGGAAGTCGAAATTCGCAAAGAACTCAGCCCAACGTATCTGCCTCTGGTTCAGGAACTGTGCCGTGCGCCAGTGCTCTAGATTCTTGTGGTCCGTGCAGACCTGCACCGTGTGCTTGGCGCCGATCAGGAAGTGCCTCCACGCTTTGAACGCTGCATGAATGGCCAGCAACTCCCTGTCCCAGATGGTGTAGTTCTGTTCGGACTTGCTGAGCTTCCTTGAGTAAAACGCTCCCGGCCTCCAAACCCCCTGCGGGTCTTTCTGCAGCAGGACTGCTCCCACGGCTCTGTCTGAAGCGTCTGTCTCCACCCTCATCGGCCTGCTGGGGTTGACATGAAGCAGCTGCTCTTCCGACGCGAAGAGACGCTTGAGTGCCTGAAAGGACTGCTCCGCCTGCTCTGTCCAGATGAACTTCTTTTTCTTGGAGCTGAGCGTGTCCGTGATGGCCGCTGTCTGCATCGCAAAGCCTTTGATAAACTTGCGATAGAAGTTCGCGAAGCCGACAAACCGTTGGACCTCCTTCCGGTTGCGTGGGCTTTTCCAATCCAACACTGCTCGGACCTTGGCGCTGTCCATGGCGAGCCCTTTATCAGACAACTTGTAGCCCAGGAAATCCACCTCCGTCACGTCGAATTGGCACTTCTCCAGCTTGGCGTAAAGCCTATGTTGCTGTAGCCTGCTCAGCACTTCCTTGACGTGTCTGTCATGCTCCTGCTGCGATTCCGAAAAGATCAGGATGTCATCCAAGAAACAGACGCACGTCTTGTAGAGGAGCCCCGCCAACACGTGATGCATGAAAGCTTGAAAAACGTGTGAGCCATTTTGCAATCCAAAAGGCATAACTCTATATTCGTAGGTGCCCAGGGGCGTGAACATGGCTGTCTTCCACTCATCTCCCTCCCGCATGCGAATGAGGTTGTATGCCCCTCGCAGGTCCAACTTGGTGAACACTCTGCCCTTCCGTACCTTTGCGAGGAGGTCGTCGATTCGGGGCATGGGGAAGTCCGATGGCTTGGTCACACTGTTCAAGATGCGAAAGTCCACTACAAGTCTTTTTTGGGGCGTGTCCCTCTTCTTAACAAAGAATACCGGACTGCCCCCCGCTGCCTTGGACTCTCGGATGAAACCGCGCTCCAAATTATGATCTATGAACTCTTTGAGTTCCTGCAGTTCGTCCTCAGACATGGAATACAGCTTCCCTTTGGGCAGCGCCGCCCCCGGCAGCAGGTCAATTTTGCAGTCATATGGTCTGTGGGGGGGTAGCCTGTCTGCCTCTTTCTCGCAGAAAACCTCCAAAAATTCTGCGTACTTGTGGGGAACCGCTTGCAGCGTGCCTAGCTGCAGCTGTGACTCCTCTTCCTCTCCTTCCTGCCTGGGCACGATGCAGTGTTCAGCGCAAAAGGAAGAGCCGAAGGTCAGCTGCCTCTGGTACCAAGCCAGCGTCGGGCTGTGCTTGTCCAGCCAACTCATGCCCAATACAATGGGCGTGTCCGATAGTTGAGTGACATTGAAGCTGATGATTTCCCTGTGATTCCCAAGTCGCATCACCATTGGTGGCGTCTGCTTCACCACTTGCCCCCCTAGCAGCTCCCTGCCATCCACCGTGACAACCTGCAGGGGCAGCGTGGCAGGCAGCAACTGTATAGCGTGCCGGTCGACAAAGTCCTGCCCTATAAAGTCCGCATTGCTTCCGGAGTCAATGGTGATTGGCACGTCCATGGTGATTCCATTGGGCAGCTGGAGCGACGCGGTGAGCCTCACTACCGGTTTGGGCGGGAGGGGGTCCATGGGCTGTAAAATCTCTGGGGACTGCTTCACTGACACGTCTGGCTGGGGCCCAGTGCCTCTTCCAACCAGACTCCGTCGTTTCCCTGCTGTGGTTGTCCTTGCTGCGTTGCTGCAGTTACCATTGCTGAGGCTGCAGTGTGCTTGTGGAGCCTCTGGGGACACTCTTTCGCCATATGCTGTGGATCATCGCAGATGTAACACTTCCTGTTCCCTCTAGGAGGCTTCGCTTTCACTGCTGCCGGTGCTAGGGCTCTGGCTGCTGACTGAGCCCTTGCACCTCCAACCTCCATAGGTTCCGCTCCTCCTCCTGGCGGAGGCGTGGATTGCGCACGCGCTGCTTCTCTGGGAAGGAAGGAGGAGCCCCTGGCTGGTTCGCGCCCTCCACGCCCTTCGCCACTGCTCCACGGACGTCCTTCCAGCCGCACCCCCACCGCCAGCGCCCTCTGAACGATCTCCTGCGTGGTCCGGGGTCTCTCCCCCCTCGCAATTTCATCTTTAACCGAGCCGTGCAATCCCTCCCAAAACAGGTCTCTTACAGGAGCCGAATCTCTGTCCCATTCCAGAGCACTGACCAAAGCGAAAAAGCGGGCATGGTACTGCCTTACGCTGGCCCTCCCTTGCTTCAGTCCATGTATCTGCTGCCGAGCAAGATCCACGTCAATGCTTGACAAAAAGCACCCATCCATCGCTTTAATAAAGGCATCCGCATTTTGGAGCGCTGGATCATTATCTCTCCACAAATTGCGCAGCCATGCTTTAGCATCTCCATGCAAATGGGACATGATGAATCCCACCTTCTCTTGCTCATCTCTAAAGTCTTTGTTCAGCAGTTGCAGTGCACACATTACATCTGCTCTAAAGTTGGGGTACTGTTGCAAATTCCCATCGAAGTGAGAGACCAGACCGCCTGTTCGTCTCCCCAACCCAATCCCCTCCGGTTTGGGTGTCAGTTGCCCTTGCTTCGTAAGCACTTCCAACCTGACCTGGAGATCCCTGTAGGCGGCAGCTGCGTCCTCCTCTCTCTTCCTGGATGCAAGAGCCTCGGCATTCAGTCGTGTCACTGCTTCTCTGAGTTCCACTATCTGCTGTTCGGCCGTCATGTTGTCTGCCGTTCGTGAGCTCGCTAGTAGGCACCCGCTTTCTCTCCTCTCCGCGAGGCTGTAGATGCCCACAATTTATGAGATGGGGCTTACTGTCAGAGTTGCTTCCAGATCCTAGCTCACAGAGGATCACGCTAGCCAGCGATCATTAAATAAAAGTCTTTATTGAGTTACAGTTTCCATTCTCAAGCTGCTGCGTGCAACCCTACGTCTAATGGTTAGATCGGCGAAGCCCCATCTGAGTCTCCGCCCCTTGTACACCAACTTAATATCCTAGCCTTGCTCCACCTTTTCCGCCTGACTGTTCTTCTCTGGGTCCCTCTGCCCCCCGGGGTCTCTTCCTTCCGGGATTCCTCTGACGCTGACGCTGACCCCCCTGACTCTTCTCCCTCCTTTCGGCGGGCTTTAGGACCTGGCTCCCTTTCCGGGCTGCCTACTGCGCCACCTTCCTGTGCATTTGAACTTGTCGCGCGCGCCCAACCTTCCACCTTCCGTCTGACCGTTTCTTCGCTCCCCGATGGAGGTGTGGCCACTCCTGACTCGTGCCCTCCCCCCTGTTGTGAGCTGCCAGCGCTTGATCCCTGGCGCCCTTCCTCTTCCCTGCTCTCTGGCGGTGACGCTGGTCCCGATTTCCAACTGCTCCCCTCTGAGTCCCCTCTGGCTCTATCTTCCTGGGGTGTCCCCCTAGGCTCCCCCCTTGCCCTGGCCACTGGTGCTCCTTTCTGTGAATCTTCTGATTCACTGGAAAGACTCGGAGATCTCGGGTCGTCGTCATCACTCATCTTTTCTTCTGCCTCCTCCCCCTCGCTCTCTGTTTCCTCCCTTGCCCTTGCCTCTGCTCCTGAACCCCTGACAGCGTATTTCAAGTCGTGTTCTTTGGTGTTAATGCACATTGACCCAGAATCGCAAAGTGTGGGTAATGAGACCAAAATAACACAACATTGTCTTTTCGCTTCCATATGCCTAGAAAGAAGACAAATAAGCTTTGATTGTGCTTATTTCAATTCGCATGGGGTTTTATGGGTGTGCACCAGAATCACCCCCAACCAAAGCGAAAAGGTCTTTTGGGTTCCATCTACATAAAAAGAAGATGATAATGCTCTGATTGGGCTTATTTCAAATTGGTGTTTTTGGGGTTAGAATGCACATTCACACAAAAATCGTAGATGATAACAGTAGGTAATTTATTTATTATTTATTATTTACAGAAATATGGGAGCCACCCCCACTCTGTTGTCTCACCCCTCTTTCAGCACTGATATTTCTTCCCTCTGACCCAGATTTGGCTTTCATCAGGTATCAAAAAACCTGAATCATTTTTATTAGGCATTGTAGGAACTGATATAAATAGAAGTGATTGTAAGTTGTTTTTGTATGCAATGACGGCAGCACGAATTTTATTGGCAGAAAAATGGAAGCAAGAAGAATTACCGGCGAAAGAAGAGTGGAGGATGAAACTGATGGACTATGCAGAACTGGACAAATTAACGGGAAGAATCCGAAACCAGCGGGACCAGAGATTTACAGAAGATTGGCGTAAATTTACGGACTATATGAAAAGTAATTGTGTTGACTCGATTACATTTGTAGGTTTGCAGGAAGTTTTGTAAGGGGAATAATTTGAATTATTGCCTTATTGAATGAAAGGGATGATATCGGTTATGAGGTTAAAGGTAATATAAATTTAAGAAATGCAGGAGAAATCTTAAAGACGGGAGATCATCAGAGGAGCTAACAGAAGTCCAAAAGATTGTATAAGAGTTGGAAATTTGTAAAATGTATGACAATATAAATGTGTTTAAAACGAATAAAAAATTATATATGTGTATATATATATATATATATATATATATAAACCCATCTCCAAGGGATCCTTTCAACCTGTGTTATCCTCTGAACCTACCTCACAGGGTTGTTGCAAGGAACAATGGGTGGGGCGAACCATGGACTCCTTGGAGAAAGCTGGGGGAGACCAAGGCAATAGGAAGCTTCTCCTTCCTTGAAGGTTTTGAAGCAGGGTTTTGATGGCTGTCTGTCCTGGATGTTTGAACTGAGATTCATGCCTTGTAGGGGGTTGGACTAATGACCGCCACACTCCCGTCCAACTCTATCATTCTACGTTTTTTGAAATAAGCTCTTCTGCTTTAATGAAGTTGGAGGGTCCAGCCAGATGGACATATCCATTGCCAACCTGGCACCCAGAGATCTCCATGTAGTTGCAGTTGGCCCCACACCTGTGGCAAAATGCACCTGGCGAATGTTGAACCCTGAAGTTAGGGCAGGGCAAAACCCACCACCATGGCTGTCAAATTCCTGGCAGCAGCAGCACTCCTTTGCCTTTATATGGATTGGGACAGGAACATAAAGGCACCTGGAAGTCCTTGGTCCCGTTGAAAGTGGCCTCCTCAGGGAACCAGAAGTTGCTGGCACGGCTGCAGATCGGCTCCCTCTTCTTCTCTGTCTGGGACTAGATGTTCAGACAGTTGGCGTCCAACCCATGCAGCTGGAAGGGAAACGTAGCGCTAGAGCCAAGGGTCCAACCCTCTTGGCAGCACGGAGCACAGGCCTATTATAGGGTCGGCCAATATTATTAATATTCAATAATTCTCATCATATTGGCCACCTGATGAAAGCCAAATCTGGGTCAGAGGGAGGAAATATCAGTGCTGAAAGATGGGTGAGCCAACAGAGTGGGGGTGCCGGCAACATAGATGAAGTAGCCTGTGCTGAGGCAAGGCCAGCAAGATGCCATCCCAAGGGTAATATTTATTCATTTTGTGGACTGCAGGAGGCATCACCGTAGAACATACAGTATATCATATTATATATATCTTTTTTTACACCAGAGCTTTCCAAACAGCTTGTTGTGACACTCTATACATTGTATATAGAGCGCCCTTCACCCCAAGATGGTTGATCTATATAAATTATCTATCTGTCTATGGACACACACACACACATATACATATCCATACATCCATTTTATTTATATACATATATCCATGCATATATGTAGATAGATACACATACATATATCCACATATCCATTTTATGTACACACACACACACACACACAGAGTCAAACCTTGGTTGTCGAACATAATCAATTCCGGAAGCCTGTTCGGCTTCCAAAACATTAGACAACCAAAGCATGGCTTCCAATTGGCTGCAAGAGCTTCTTGCACTCAAGCAGAAGCTGCGTTGGATGTCTGACTTCCAAAAACTGGAGGTTTTCAGCATTCTGGAGCCGAAACATTCCAAAACGGAGCCATCTGGGAACTGAGGTTTGACTGTATATGCATGCGCGTGTGCGTGCGCGCACACACACATGTATCAATTTTATAGATATATAATACACACACACACACACACACACACTGTAGGGGAAACACGGAAGACCATTGTAAATTCAAGGAGTTAGATGACATGTCTCTTTCGCTTTTACATCCGCGGTTTAAGGTTTGCTAAAACACGATAGTATAATTTGTTTTTCACACACCTGTGTCAGGAGTTTTCTGGGTCCCCTGTGTTCTAAGTGCTGATTGGCTAGTGGGGAGGATACCCAGTTGCAGTGAATTGGGTTGGAGACTCTCAGTTGCTCTGCATTAGTTGCACCTGGTGTCCCAGTGAGTGATGCCTGCTAACCAGGTGCAATCAATCAAATCAAAGTTGTCTATAAAAGCTGAAGGGGCTCAGTGAGTTTCTTCACAAATGGAGGTACCAGATGCTGTGAGACTGTCGGCCAAGGGGTCTCTCTCGCTGCTCTACCTGGAGCTCCGGGCAGCTGAAGGGGAGATTGTGTGCGACTCCTCTCTGGTATACTATAATTTGTGTTTTGTATGCCTGTTAACTTTATGCAAATAAAGCATTGCTTATTCTTCATCCACTGGCGTGCTTATTGGCTCCAGATCCAGAAAAAACCCTGTCCTTGGCAGAACATATACAGCGCTTTTTTTCTGGGGGGGACGCAGGGGAATGGATACTCCTAAAACATTTTGTGAATGTACTTTTGTCCATTTACTGTATTTATTTTTCCCGGTTTGAACTATAAAATGGTGGTTTTCTTGAGTCAAAATGAGAGTATCCCCAGTCACTTTTTTTAGAAAAGAAGTACTGCATAGATACACACACACATATACATATATCCATTTTATTTTTATATATTTACAAACGGACACCTATATCTAGGTATGTATATTCTTGTATATAAACTTCCGCGGCCCACCCGCACCATCCTACCGCAAAGGGGCACGAGAGGAAGGCCACTGGGGCAGAAAGGCAGGTGAGGACGAGGCGGGGGGCAGGGCTGCACCCTGGGAGAGCGGGGTCGACAGAGAGAGTGGGTGGGAGAAAGAGAGAGGGCCAGCCTCGCTCGGCACGTCTCTGCTGGCCCAACGTCGCAGCGCCTCTTCGCCCATTTCCCTCCCCTTCCTGTGCTCATGCCTCTCCTCCGGTGGCACGTCCTTCCGGTACCCCTGCCCTCGCGCAACATGGCGGCAGCACAGCCTCTTCCGCCCATTTCCCTCCCCTACCCTTCCTGTCCTCTCGCCTCTCCTCCGGTGGCACGTCCTTCCGGTACCCCTGCCCTCGCCCAACATGGCGGCAGCACAGCCTCTTCCGCCCATTTCCCTCCCCTACCCTTCCTGTCCTCTTGCCTCTCCTCCGGTGGCACCTCCTTCCGGTACCCCCTGCCCTCGCCCAACATGGCGGCAGCACAGCCTCTTCCGCCCTTCCCCCACCCCTTCCTGTCCTCTCGCCTCTCCTCCGGTGGCACCTCCTTCCGGTACCTCTGCCCTCGCGCAACATGGCGGCAGCACAGCCTCTTCCGCCCTTCCGAGCTAGGAGTGCAGAAAAAGGTGAAACTGCCATGAAAAGGAGAGGAGGAGTGTGTGTGTGAGTGAGTGAGTGAGAGTGAGACAGGGAGCATCCTAGTAGAGATGGAAGGGGAACCCAAGGGTCATCTAGTCCAACCCTCTGCAAAGAAGCTCAGAGCTACAATTCCCAGGTCTTCTTTGGGAATTCTATGGGAAGTAAGAGTTTCCATATTCATGAGCATTCACTTAGAGTGCGCTCATGTTTTTACCTTTTATTGAAAGCGGTCACAAGTGACTTGGGTGGAGTATAAATAATAAAATTATATTGCTCCTGCCGCTGTTCTCTTAGCCTAACTCAAATCCAACCCAATACCAAACCTTAATCCTAATTCTCTTAGCCTAACTCAAACCTAATCCTCACTCTAACCCTAACCTTAACCCAAACCTAAGCCTCAGTCTAAACCTAAACCTAATTTAACCCTAACCCTAAGTAATAAAATTATATTTCTTCTGCTGCTGTTCTTCTCTTACCGTAACTCAACCCCAACTCCTAATCCTAATCCAACTCAAACTCAACTCTCACTGTAACCCTAACCTTTACCCAAACCTAATCCTAAACGCTTTGATTCTTTTTGTGGTGTTTTGTGTTATTGCTTCATTTTGTAGGTTATGAGGCTTTCTTTGTTTCTTGTGGTGTTGCTTCATTTAGCAGTTTTTTAATTGGCTTTTGTGTTTCTTTTGGTATTGCATCATCTTCATAGGTTGTTTGGATTTCTGATTAATTTGCTTTGGATTTCTGGTAGCTCTGCTTCTTTATGATTTGTTTCTGTGTTTCTGGTGTTTTGGCTTGGTTATGTCATAAAATTGAAGAAATACCACCAGAAGCACAAAAACCAAGAAATATTCCCAAAATGAGGCAAAACCAGGAGACATGAAAACCAAGCCAAATCAATGGAAAAGAAACAATCTCACCCAAAACCGCAGAACCATTCAAAGTAAAAGAAGCAAAACAATTAAATGCAAAAAAACAAGCAAAACCACCCCAAATTAAACAAATCAGCAGAAAAAAAAGAAGCAGTAAAGCCACCAATTACAAAGCAATGCCACAAGAAACTGGAAACCAGTTTTTAAAAAGCAAAACCAGAAACTCAACAAGCATGCAATTTATGGGAGTCCAAAAGCACTTCAAGCAACAGAAATTAACCAACATAGCATACTAGTTTTCACATAGTCTTGGGTTTCTGGTGAATGTGCTTCGTTTGCAGCTGGCTTCATTTCTTTTCCATTGGTTTAGCTTGTTTTTTGGACTTTTGCCTTATTGCTTCTTTTGAGAAGTTTTCTTGTTTTTGCATTCTGGTGGTAATACTTTTGAATGCTTTGGGGGTTTCTGGTGAATCTGCTTTGTTTGGGATTGGTTGGCTTCTTTGTCAGTTTCCATTGATGTTGCTTTTACATGGTTCTTCTGCTTCTTTTCAGTAGGTTTTTGTGTTTTTAGTGGTTGACTTCATTGTTGGAATGGTCATTAGACATTTCTGGTGGTTTTGCTTCATTTCTGGTGGTTTTCCTTTTTTTCTTGGGATTATCAGATCTCATACAAATTAATATTCTCAAAGGTGCAAAACCCAAAAAACCTAGAAATGAAGCAAACTCACCATAAATCCAGCACCCAATCTGTTATGTACTAACCTTGGACCCTAGAATGCAACAACTGATTGGTCTTTTCCTGCAGGCCAATCAGGCTCCAAGAGGGAAGCAGAGTTAGCCAGTCATCGTGTAAATAATGTATATAAAAGCCTGAGGTTGGGGGGGGGGCAATAAAGAGCATGAAATACATACAAGACTCTGAGTATATTTCACAATCGTAATTTATATAAAAGAATCTATGAAACGAAAACCACAGAAAAAATTCAACATAATCCCCAAAACAAACCAGAAACAACAGAAACAAACCACATCCACCAAAGATGAGAAAACCAATTGAATAGAACCACAAGAAACCCACGCAGTAAACATCTCAGGGAAAGGCGAAATCACCCCCACACCATGCAAAACTAAGGTTTAACTGGCTTTGGGGTTTCTGCGCAATTTACCTTTTCCCTCTTGTTGGGGGTTTCTGGTGGTATTTCTTCTGCTTCTCACATTTCTGCTTCTTTTCAATTGGTTTTGGGATTCTGGTGAATTTGGATATGATTTGATTGAAGTCTCTGTCTGGCAATTTTCCTTTTTCATGAATTCCTTCCTTGTTGGGTTTCTGGTATCTCACTTTTGGTTTTCACATTTCTCTTAGTTTTGCTACATTTCAGGTAGTTTGCTTATTTTTTGGAATTATCCAGTCTCATAAAAATGAAGCAATATCATTAGAAGCTTAAAAAGCATGAAAAAAAACCCAGGCACTAACCCTAACCCTGAACATCCACCTATCCCCTGCCCTAACCCTGATATTCTGGTCATCCATCTTGGGGATAACAATCTGGTGAGGTAAATTCAGTTGAGATCACTAAATATCTCCATCAGCTGTGCTTCCTCATCCCTGAGCTTATCATAGTTTGGTTTGGAATGTTGTAGAGGTGCTTATGGAGTGGGGGCAGCCTTCCTAAGAAGGTGGATGGGCAAGACATAAAGCTAATCATTCTACAACG
>NW_028293241.1:0-34333 GCF_964106645.2 Podarcis pityusensis
TGCTCCTCACCCAGAGACAGGGAGAAAGTGTGCAGACTGAGGAGGCAGAACCAGTCCCGCTGAGGGCAGCTGCTTTTACCTGACCGGATCCAATTTATTTTTCCCCAGCCAGCCCCAGGCAGAGATGGAATCGATCCCTCAGCCCTCTCTCCGGTAATTAGCCAGCTCCCCTGGGAGAAGCCAGCAGGTGCTCCCCAGCCCGGAATAGCAGAGAGGGGCTGGGCAAAGCGGCCTGCCAGGAAAGCAGCCAGTGGGGCAGATCTGGGGCCCAGCGGGAAGGAGAGAGGCCCAGCGGGCAGCTGGTGCCAGGACTGAAGCGGGGGGGGGGCATTTCCAGCCACAGGACTCCCGGACACATAGCCTACCTTCCTCTTGAACCTCATCAGCCCTCACTTGGAACAGCCCTCCATCAACAAACGCCCCCCCCCCATTTCCCCTTCCTAAAGATTCAAAGCATCTCAAGCCAAGCAGAGATGAGGCTGGAGAAGACGCCAACCGCTAGCCCAACTCCTGGCTACTGAAGAGCTGGAGAAACCCTGGACTCCCTGCCCTCCAGGACCCACTGGACTCTAGGGCAGCCCATTCTCGGAGGAGCTTGCACCGAAGAATGGGCTTTGAGGCAAACTGGGTGGCAGCCCCTGGCAGAGGAAGACCTGGTTTGCCTGGCGCAAGTCACCCGTCAACTTCCCTCTGCCACCATCCTGTGGGGCTGGTGCAGCTGCTGCATCTTCTTCATTCCCTGGTGCACACCTGGCTCCCGAGGAGACCATACAAGCACAGAATGGCAGAGTCCATCTTGGGTACTCCATCTTGGGGCGGGGCACCCCTGGCACAACCACCTGGGCATTCGGCACCTCAGTTAGCCCTCAACACCTGGAATGGGGCAGCAGCAATCGAGAGCCAGTGGGGTGTAGTGATTAGAGAGTCAAGCTAGGACCAGAGAAACCAGGGTTCAAATCTACCCTCCTCAGCCATGCAGCTCACTGGGTGACCTTGGGGACCAGTCACCGCCTATCAACCTACCTCACAGGGTTGTTGTAGGGATTAAACGAGGAGGGGGAGAACCATGCTCACCCCCTTGAGCTCCTTGGAGGAAAAGGTGGGATTTGAAAGCCATCCATAGATAAAAGCAATTAACAGCCTCGCAGCAGAACAGGCCTGGGAAGTACAAGGGGGCCCAGCTGTGACCTTTGCCATGCAGTGCCCACCAGGCAGCAGCTGCCACCTTGGCACAGGCTCTGCCCGGCCCGAGCCCCAGGACTGCCCCCTAAGAGCTCTTCTCCTGGGGCTGGCAGGTGGACCTCCACAGAGCAGAACCCTTGAGTCCTGCGCAGTGGCGATTGATCTCTTGTGATCTCCATCACAGTCACCCGAGGGGCACTTTGGAAAATGCTAAATGCAAGAGCACCCAAGGCAGGCTGGGGGACAAAAAGGTAGGTGTGGGGGGAGAAGGGGAAGGAGGGGGCTGGAGCAGCAGCAGCATGGTGCGGGGCAGAGATGCAAAGAGGAGGAAGGTGGGCTGAAGATGGGTGCCAGGCAGGTGCCAGCCTGTGGAAGAGAGATGTGTGACCCCAGACACCACCCGCCCACCTAATTGGCGTTGGCAAGGGAGCAGCAAACTGCCCTCCCCAGCCAGGCCCCTGGGCAATGCCAGCAGGAAAGGACAGTCCTTCCAGGCAGTGAGGGTTCTGTTGAGACAGACGGGCAGCTCAGCCTCCAGCCCCCTCCCCTGCCCCCCCCCAGAGGTGCAGCCTTTCCTTCCCGGCCTCTCCAGGCATCACGGAGGCGATTCTTGCCGCCTGAGCACCGTGCGCACACATGCATGCCAGACAGCAGCCCCCCCTCCCCGCACGGTCCTGCCTGCCTCTGCCTCACACACTTTCCGCCTCTTTGCAATTCCACTCCGCAGGTTGTTGCTGCCTCTGCTCGCTGGCTGGTTCGCAGTGGCTCCCTTTGTTCCAGAGGCTGCCGCTGCTGCTGCTGCCTCCTCCTCCTCCTCCTCCTCCTCCTCTGGCTGCTCTCACCTCCCTTGTCCCTCTTTAGCCTGTTTGATGAACAGAACGTCAGAACTCTTTGCACACAAAGCAGCCAAGCAGCCGGCCTCCTCTGAAGGGGAAGGCACCCCTCCTCTCGCTCTCACAGCCGCAGCAGCTCTACCACAGAGAGGGGAGCTTCGGGTGCCCACTGCTGGGGGCAAGAGAGGCAGGCAGCCCACCCCCACCCCCAGAAAGTGCACCTCCTGCAATGGGCCACCAGGAGGCAGAAGCTGCAGGGAGCATTCAAGGCTGGCAGGTCTCCCACGGACACAAGAACCTCTCCTGTCTCTTTCGAATATCCAGGTTTGGGGGGGGGGGCTGGGAAATGGAAGACCCCAGAAGCAGCAAAAGAATGCCACATGCCCAACCATCCCCACCAGCTGACAGTCATATGGGGTACCAGCACCCCATTTTTCTGGTAGCGTCCTCTAGTATAGCTGCCCCACAGAGAGCAGGCAGGCGGCTGTCAGCTGAGCCAGGCAGCCAAGCCAAGCCAGAGGACCCCCCCCCCCCACGCCAACAGCCACAACTGTTTCACCATCTCTCCCAGCATTCCCACAGCGCCCTGAGCACCGGGGCAGCCAGAGGCCTTGACCTGCTCAGACCCCACGCGGAGTGGGAGAGCGGCAAAGGTGGGGGGGGCCAAGGGAGGCCTCAACTGTTAGATCCACGGTAGTTAACAGCTTAGCTAGATCACGAGGCAGCAGCCTAGGCATTTCCTTGGGGATGTGTCCTGGTTCCAGGGCTGATCATTACGGAGCCCGCAAGCCAAGCCAAGCAAATTCAGACAGGATTGCAGCCCCTTTGGAGGACGGGGCTGGAATTCATAGAAGAACTTCATGACTTTGAAACGGGGAGGAATCAAGAAAATCAAGGACATGAGCAGGAATGCAGAAGCAGAACAGCAGCCACCCCACTTGGGCTGGGTGAGCCGGGTTGGGAGTCCCCACGGCTGAGTTGTACAGGAACCCCCGTTCCGAGCAGGAGTCCACGCAGCCGCCAGCGTCCCCAGCACAAAAACCGCTCCTGCTAGGTCACAGATTTATACAGTGGTACCTCAGTTTGCGAACTTAAACCGAAACCATTCTTAAACGGAGGCGCACCTTCCCTAATGAGGCCTCACGCTGCTGGTGCAGTTCCACCGTTCAGCTTCCGTTCTTAGACCGAGGTAAAGTTTGCAAACCGGGACACCATTTCTGGTTTTGCAGAGTTTGTAAACCGAATCGTTCTTAAACAGGACTGTTCTTAAACCGAGGTACCACTGTACACTGCTTAAATATGAAGGCAGCCATTTACCCTCCTTCTGCATAAAGTTCCAATATGGGAAGACCCAGCTAAGGCAGCCCCAGGGGAAACGGGCCCCACTTTGGAATAATGCGCGAAGGCTCCTGCAGCGGTTTTTGGACTGGCATCACAATGAGAGCAAGCAAATGTGCCTCCCCAAACCACAATGCCCCAGAGAGTGGAGAAAACATTTGGAGCAAAGGAGGGGGGGCAACCTCCCTTTTCCTGCCTACTTTCCCCCTCCCAACAGCCCTTGGCCAGGAGGCTTCACCCGGGGGAAAGGAAGAGGGAAACTGGGAGCCCTCAGCATCTGGGGACCGGCATTTGCCTGCAGTGGGTGGGCTGCCCCACAGCCTGGCAGTGATGCTTCCTGCAAGGGATGGGGCAGGAAGGAGAGACTTTGCTGCCCTGGAAGGTTCATTAAGGGCTTCTGCCGGGATCCCCTCTTGCCCCCCAACCCCTTTTCCCCTCTGCAGAATCAGAACTGACAAAAAGGCTCCTGGGATCTTAAAGGCCAAATGTCCCCCCCCCCAAAAAAACATGCCCCTTTTCCCCTCCCCGATTCCTCAGTGCTGCACCAGGCGCCCAGGAGGGCCCTGAGTTTCCAGGGGGCCGTGAGCTGGGGGCAAGAGCTTCAGAAAGAGACACAGCATTCAGCAGGCCACTTACTGGAAAGCATCCGCTCCAGCCGCCTCCCTGCCCCCCTCCGGGGGGGGGGCAGTACACGTTGCCAGCCTTGGAGCAGACCCAGCCTGGGCAGCTTTGCCTGCTGACGGATCCACTTTCGGCTGCGAGGAGAGACTTTGCCTGCCGTCCAGCACTAATTACCCAGAGCAAGGCAGCGGCAGCCTGGCCCGGCCCTGGCTCATCAGCTCCCAAGCGAGCGAGACAGCCAGCGAGAAAGCGGGGGGGGGCAGGCCAGTGACCCTCCAGGCAGCTTGTTAGCAGGCACTGCGGGTCACCTGGCCAGAGCACAGCCACCGCCAGCTCTGCAGGACAGCTGGGCTGCGCTGGCAAAGGGCAGGACCACCTCGTCAGGGTGGCGGTCTGCCCCGTCCCGGCCCCTGAGGGGGGAAGCCCCTGGGGTGCACAGCAGCAACTGCAGAGGCCTGGGACAGCGGCTGCTGGGCTCAAGTCGCCCTCTCTTCATCAGGAGAGGTGCTGGCCTTCCAGGGCCACAAGAGGCTTATGGACCCAGGAAGACGGATCTCTCCCTGAGGAGACAGCAAGAGATGGGCCTCTGCATCTCCTCCCCAGCCCCATTTCACGCCCAGGGTGCTCAGGCAGCCAATTCTGGCCTGGGGTGGGAGGGAGAGGAAGCTGTTGCACAGAGGGTGGGGCCTGTAGAATTCCACCGTCCTGGGTTTTCAGCAGAACATGGGGAGGGATTTGGAAATGGAGAGAGAGGTTAGCAGGGACAACTTCTGGGGCAACGGCGATGTCATCAGGTGGCGGCGCCCCATAGTTGGGACAGGCCTGTTGAAAAGAGGCAGCGGTCCCTTTGCTCCCCAAAATGGGCACTTAGCTCAGAAAGTCCCAGGGGCACAGACTCAGGCAGAGACACCCACCCACCCCTCCCAGCAGAAAGCTGCTTGTTCCTGAGACAGAGACCAAGTGGGTCTATTGTTTGCGGAAGAATGAGCTGAACCTGCTGCTTCTGGCAGCGCCCCCCCCCCCCAGCCCAGGAAGCAGTGAGACTTGGCTCGTTGCCTGAGCATGCCTTGCAGTTGCCATAGGGATGCCACAGCCGCCACAAAAGGGGCCTTCCAGAGGCAAGCCAGCCCAGCCCTGGCTGTGGGGGGGGTGAGGCTCCGACGGGGCTTCACGGGACAGGTGGGGGGGCACCCAAATGCAGAGCCTGCCCACCCTCTGCCTCGCCCAGGCACCGTGTTGGAGCTTCTCAGAGAACAGGCTGTGCGGGCAAAGGGGGCCCCTGGAAGAGAGCGCCCTTTCTGCCCCAGAGCCACTGAGCCCCACAGCACAGAGTCCAGTGGGGGAAGGGAGCCCTCCGCAGCCCCAGGCCCGGCCAGATGTCTGCCACTCTGAGCTCCTTGAAGAAAAGGTTCCAGTTACAGATAGGTAGCCGTGTTGGTCTGCCATAGTCAAAATAAAAAAAATCCTTCCAGTAGCACCTTTAAGACCAACTAAGTTAGTTCTTGGTATGAGCTTTTGTGTGCAAGCACACCGTGTATCTGAAGAAGTGTGCCTGCACACGAAAGCTCATACCAAGAACTAACTTAGTTGGTCTTAAAGGTGCTACTGGAAGGATTTTTTTTATTTTGAAGAAAAGGGTGAGTAATAAACGCAATAAACAAACACGAAGCCTCCATCCAGAGCAGAGGCCTCCGAGAGCAAGCCAAGGGGCAGCTGGGGGTCTGACCGCGGGGTCTGCAAGCTGCATTCAGCCAGGGAATGGGCTGCGGGGAGGGGGGTTCCTCTCACAAACATCACCACACACTCCAGGTGCTCTCTCTTGCCAGCTCTCCAGCAGCCTGACCCTAATCATGCTTATTGCAATGAAACTCACTTAGAATCGTAGAGTCTGAAGGGGCCCCATCTAGTCCAACCCCCTGCAATTCAGGAATAAGTGAAGGCACTTGGCTACCAGGGTGGTCAGAGATGCCTGGGATCCACAGGAGAGGGTTACTGATGGCGAATGATGGCTACTTATGGTTTTTAAACATATTTTATATATAGTTTTAGTTCTATCAATGTTTAATTGTATTTGAATGATTGGTTTTTCTATGTTTATAGCAGTTCTTGCTTATATCTGCAAGCCACCTTGAGTCCTGTCAGGGGAAAAGGTGGGGTATCAATAAAATAAAATAAAATAAAATAAAAAGACACAATGAGTATGTTCTGTCTCCACTGTTGGAGGCAGCAAAGCTTCTGAACAGGGCCTTTCCTGTGCTGGCTCCCCTTGTGGAATGCTCTCCCCAGGGAGGCCCGCCCTTCCTTGCAAGCCTCCTGAATCTTGCTGCAGCCTGCCTCTCCTTCCCTGCCCTTTCTACCTGCCTGCTCCCCGATTCCAGCACCCCTCCCTTCCATGGTGGGCTTTTGGGCCCACAGCATGGCAGCCAATCAATTCCCCAGCTAACTCTGGCCCTTGGGTTCCTAATGTGGCCCTCAGCATCCGTGGCTCTATGGAGTCATAGAATTCTAGTGCTGGAAGGGATCCCAAGGGTCATCCAGCCCAACCCCCTGAAATGCAGGCCTCTCAACATAGGTCAATCATCTACACAGTCATATTTAGGTCCCCAACTTTCGCCTGAGTAACAGACTCCTTGCAAAGTCTCTTTGCAACGCATTATGCAACTTGCGCTGCTCCTGCAACCAGCTGCAAAACATGTGCCCATTAAGCCACAGGTTCACGGCTTTCTGTGGAAGCAGAGGTTTCATGGCCCACCCAAGAAGGCCAGGTCTCTCCCCCCCCCCCCCCGATTCATGGGAGAACCGCAAGCCATTCTCAGGTCAGCCACACTGGATTTCCCTTCCCAAAATCCTGGCCACCTGCTCCTTCTCAGGACGGCCCACAGTCCACCCACCAGGGCCCAACCCCTCATACCTGCCCTGCTGATCTTGGTCCCAGCCCTGCTCAGGTGGGCACTGCCAGGGCTCCTGCCAGCCTGCTGGGTGGGGTGCGAGACCCAGCGCCCTGGAGCCCCAGGCTCTCACCAGGAGCTTCCCTGGAGCCTTCTCCAGGGATCTTTCCCCCCTGCGCACTGGGGACATGCAGCTGCTCCCCTCCTGGGGGTGGAGGAGAGCAGGGCAGCATCTCCAGCCCCCCCCCAGCCTGTCCTGCTTAAAGAACCCCAAGTCTTTCCTGTGAACTCGCCGCTCCCTGACCTCCTGCTCTGGAGCTTCTTCCTCACCCACTTCAAGACGGCAACAATTCTTCAAATTTATCACCCAATATGAATGATTCAGGAGCAGGCACGGCGCCAACATCCTC
The DNA here is from genome assembly GCF_964106645.2 of Podarcis pityusensis. Lineage (NCBI taxonomy): Eukaryota > Metazoa > Chordata > Lepidosauria > Squamata > Lacertidae > Podarcis > Podarcis pityusensis. Next base: position 7,273 of record NW_028293241.1, read on the forward strand.
TCTTGTCATTTGGCTGAAACTCTGCAGAGTCTTTATAACCCACAAGGGCCCAGCGTGGTCGTCAGCGGGCCAAGGACCCAAACGGAGCAGGAGGGGGCAGGCAGCCTCTCCCTCCCTCAAGCACTTCTCCTTCTGCAGGACGCTCCTCTGGGGCACAGGCTGGCAGCCTCTAGAGCAGCTCAGCACCCCCCATTTCCCCCAGCACCTAGACCTGCAGAGTTGGAAGGGACCTCAGAGGACATCCAGTCCAACCCCCTTCAATGACAGGGACCAGGTGGGCTGAGAGGCTGAACATCTGCCCAGGACAACCCACTGCTGGAGCAGAACATCAGAAGACCCAGCGGGACCTAGTCTAGCGTCCTCTTCCCAGAGCGGCCCAAAGGGAAACCCTCAAGCAGGACCCGAGTGCAAAAGCCCACTCCCCAGTTTCCAGCAACTGGGATTCAGAAGTGTTTACAGCCTCCAACTTGCCAGCTCGGCTGGGGTGGGGGCAGCAGCCTTCTGAGCAGAGGGTCCCCCACGTGGCTTTCCTGGTTTGGGGGCAGGCTCCGGTTCCCCTTACCCCCCCCCCAACAAGAAGTCACCCCACATGAAAGCAAGGGAAGCATCTGCCAGTGGTCAGGAACAGGAGGACCCAGGAGAGAGGAAGCACGGAATTGCACAGGGAAGGGGAAAGGAGTTTCTGCCAGCTCATCAGAAACTGGCCCTGAGCAACTGTGACCCTCTAGGCTCAGCACCAAAGCGCAGGCCCTGCTCCCTCCCACTGCCCTGCTCCCCCCTCCCCCGGTGAAACCCACCCCTCCACCGCTCCACCCCTCCACCGCTCCATCTCGAGGAGCAGCGGGCATTTGCCAGCACTGCTTCTGCCTCCCTCAACTCCCCAGGGACCCTTCCCCGTGTGGCTTCTGGCAATTGTGCCTCCTTCAGCTGAATCGCTCCCGTGGGACTCTTGCAAAGCCTGAAGCCCAGAGGGAGGAAGCCCCAGGTGGGCATGAACAAGGAAGCAGGGAAGCCGCCTGGCACGGCTGCACCCACACAAGAAGCACCCCCAAGCCCCCTCTGAGGAGAGGGGCGAGTCTCCCTGCCCCACAAGAGATCACTCCCAGCCCCAGCGGGGGGGGGGGGGAGCTTCACTCAAGAGGCACAGCCAAGCAGGCCGGAGCCACTTGGGTGCCTCTTTGGGTCTTGTGAGCGCAAGAGCTGTCTGGCTGGAAAGCGGCCTCCCTGGCCCAACAGGATAGGAGCCCAGGGAGCAGACTTCAGGCGAGGCCGGCAGACTGGCAGCAAGGGCTCCCTGAGTTTCAGAGAGCAGTCTCTCCCAGGCCTGCGGGGGGGGGGGGGGGCAGAGATTGAACCCAGGCAGAAGAACACAAGGAGAGCCTGCAGGATCCGGCCAAGGGCCCATCCAGCCCAGCATCCTCTTCTCACAGTGGCCAACCAGATGGACCAGGGCACAAAAGCAGCTCTTCCCCTTCCCTGGTTTCCAGTCTCGGTTTCCAGAAGCGTTGCTGTCTCCAGCTGTGGAGCACCTTCTACAGGCCAGGCCCCAGGCAGGCACAAAGACACGCTGCTGTGTGTTCCTAGCATGTGAGAATCAAAGATTGACTGCCTCTGAAGATGGAGGCTCCCTTCAGCTCCGCGGATCCATCACCACATTGTTCTACGCCAAGCACAGCGCTCACACTGGTGAGCATCGCAACGCATCCCCTCCAAGCGCAAAGAACAGAGCAACAACACTGTGCAAGGGGGGGGGGGCAGGCACGTGCGTGGACACAGCCACACTCTCTCACACACGCGCGCCCAAGCACACACACGCACACGCAGCGCCTCAGCAGGCAACAGACCCCATGCGAGATCCCGCCAAAAGAGGCTTTCTTATTTATTAAATTTATATCTGCCGCTTTCTTCCCAGCTGCCTCAGATTAAGAGCCTGACTCAGGGAGCCAGAAGTGGTCTAGTCCTGCCCGCCACTCGGACGCCGAAGGGGGCAAAGCCAGCACCCCAGGGCACGGGAGCTACATGAGGTGCGCTGCTGCCTCCCCTCCCCGTTTCTGCCATTCCAGGAAACACCTGGAGAAGCCATGCTCACAAAGGCACTTCCCACGCCCGGAGAGAGAGAGCCGCCGCCGCCCTCCTGCCCCCAGCAAGGCCCGGCCGGGGGGCGGGCGGGCAGCCACTCACCCATCCAGGGACAGCCGCCCGAGAGCGGCCCGGCTGAGCGCGGAGTTCCCGCGGCCGCGCAGAGTTGATCCGCACCCAACTTGGCCGCCCGCTGCCGCGCTCGCACGCCCAAGCAGCGCCAGCCTCGCCGCTTCCGCGCCTGCCGGTGCACGAGCAGGCGTGCCCCCGGCAGCACCAACTCCCAGCTCCACAGACACCAGCGCCCCACAAGCTGTGGGGCAACGGGCTGCTCCGGGGGGTGAGGGGGGCCCTCCGCCAAGGAAACCCGCTCTTCCCCCTCAATGCGAGGCGGGTGTCTCTGGAAGGAGCCGCGGCAGGTCAGCCAAAGCAGCAGCCTCCCTCCCCCCTCAAAAAAAATGTGCAATTTTTCCCCTACCGGGACCGGGGAGCGCTCCGAAGGGTCTCCTCGCGAGGGTCCAGCAGATGGAGGGAAGCGAGCGGACTCCGAAGCCCCGCAGAGCCCGGCAGCTCCTTGCCAGGAGATCAAAGTCAAATTTACCAGAAACCGATTAAAAATAAACATAGAACGGCTCGGTCTCTGCCTCTCATCCGCACGTGCGGGGACTGGGAACATCCACAGGCGGGGACGGAGCGGGGAGAGGAGGGCAGACCTGGACGGGGATCGTGCGTGCGGGGGGGGGCGTAAATCCCCCCTAGACCTCCGCAAGAAGCATCCCCTGCAATCCAGGTGAGGGGTCCTGGTGCTACCTGGGCGGCACTGCAGAAGACTTGGAAGTCTCCAGCGGGGGCGGGCGGGGGCCCTCTCTGGCCACGCTTGCTCAGGTGAAGAACTGCCTGGCCCTCCTGCCCGCAGGACCCCCCCCCCCCCCAGGACTTGCTCCTCTTCTTCGCCAGAGGAAGGGCCCCCCAGAGACAGCACACGCAGAGAGAATGACTCAGTGGCCCCCTTCCTGGGGGGAGCATCTGCTGACCAGTCCAGCCCAGCGCCCCCCAAAGTGGTACGTCGAGGGAGAATGGGCCCTGCCACACTCAGCCCCCCCCCCCCACACCTTTGGCTGAGCACACTTTAGATGCCCCACCCTCGCTAAGGACTCCTCCCCAAAATGACTTTCTCCTAACTGCGGGGTGCGGCCCCCCCGGAGAGCAGGGGGAATCCCAAAGATGCCCCACAGCGTCCAGAGAACCAAATGTCCCAAGCAGACGACCCCCCAACCTCTCATTCCCCAAAGAATTGTGAAGGGGCGCCCCTAGGTAAGGCAGGATGCTTCTTGTGGGGGGGCTCCTGGTTATGCGGGGGAGGGCTGGCAAGGCTCCTCTCTCCAAGGCCCAAAACCACCTCATGGGAGGGGCAAGCAAAAATTCCAAAGGGACCCCTCCCGGCAAGAGCCCCCTTCTTTCCGCTCCCGGGCAGACCCCGTCTCTCGCACACGTCTCTCCAAACCACGGCAAGCCGGCCAGGACCCTCCCCGCTTGCGGCCCCCCCCCCTGTTCCGCCCATGTCCCCCCAGTCTGGCCGAGGGTCCCCAGCCCAACCAGCCGGGCTCCGGCCAGGGCCTCTGCTGGGCGACCGGAGGCGGGACGGGGAGGCACGTGAAGCGAACCGTCGGAACAAGAAGCGAGCTTTGGAAAGCCGCGGCTCCCGAGCGAGCCAAGGCAGCGTTTCAAGCCCCGCGACACCCCTGCGAGGTAGGTCCGGCTGAGAAGCAGCAGTGGAAGGAGAGGGGCTTTTAATCCAGGCTTCGGGGACCCCTCTCCGCAGACTAACGGGGGGCCCCACCCGAAGGCCTGGAACCGGAGCAACTGGTTCTTCTCCCGAGGCTACCTGGCGGCGGCAGGCCCGGCTAGGGGCGCGCGGGCAAGGCGAAGGGTTGCCTCCGCAGGGGCCTCGCCCTCCCGAAAGGGAGCGCCGCCCCGAGGGACAGGGGCCCAGCGACGCCCCCAGCCCACCAAGGGGCCTGGGGCCGTCTCCTCCGGGAGCAGCGCCGGCGACGAGAGCGGCGGAGGCGGCGCCAAAGTTTGCCGAGCGGCGGCGGAAAGTTGCGCTCCTCGGCGGCGGCGGCGACGCCCTCCGCAGCTGCCCGACGGGGCGGGCGCCCACCTCCCGGCGCGGCGGCGGCGGCTGCTGCTCTTACCTGGGCGGCGGGCGATGCTCCGGCGACAGCTCCTCTCGTGGCGGCGGCATCGGCACCGGCTCAGCGCCGCGGTGGCGGCGGAGGCGGGCGGAGCGCGAGGCGAGCTGCAGCCGGCGCGGCGCGAGGCCAGCCCTCCGTTCGCCTCGCCCAGCCCCGGCGCCGCTGGAGCGCGCAGAGCGCACGGCCCGGGGATCCGCGAGCCCAGCTTCGCCCGCCGCCGGGGACGAAGGCGGCGCTGGCGGCGCGCGGAGAGAAGGGAGCTCGGCGGGCGGCGGGGGCGGCACCCGGCACGGAGCCACGGGGACGGGCGGACGGGTGGGGTGGCCGGGGCTGGCGCCGCCGCAGGACGAGCAGGAGGCGGAGGAGAGAGCCTCTTGCGCCCCGCTCCGGCCCGGCTTCTCCGCCGCCCGGGGCCCTTCTCCGCCCGCCCCCCCCCCCACCGGCAACCGGAGGGGCTGCGCCCGCTCCCTGGCGCCCTCTGGCGCCGACGGCGGCTCTTCCACGGCGGCTCTTTGGCTCCCTCCAGCGGCGACGGGGCGCCGCGCTGCTCGCCTTCGTGCTCTGCCCGCTGTGCCCCGTCGAGCCCGCGCCCTCCCCGTCGCCACCAACCCGCGCTCTCTGCGCCGAAGGAGGCTGCCCGGGCGGACAAGCTCCTCCTCCTGCTCCGCTCTTTCAGCGCGGAAGGCTGAGCGCTCTGCACGCGCTCAAGAGCACGCCCGCCATTCTTCTTAGGGGTCCCGGCCCGCGCTTCCTCGAGGGCTAAGCGCACGAGGGTGTTGGGCGGGACGGAAACCTCTGGCGCCCCCCCCGCCCCCAATCTCTCTCCTCCGGACCCCCCAACGGCAGGAGCAGCTGCCCAGTAGCAAGACCTCTGCCTGTTTCTCCAGGGTTAGGTACCTTTAAGGACGAAGCAAGTAAACGCGTGTCACGCGGGAACGGCGGCAGTGGAGCGCGGCTTGGCTGCCCAGTGTTGATTCTGCGTCACGTGTGAACGGTGCTTGCCGCGCCGTGGGCCAGGAGCGGGTCGGGCCAGGCGAGAGGCCGCTCACTGCCGGTGTCGCAGCGCCCCCTGCGGGCACAAGGAGAACGAGCCTGCCCAGCCTCCTTTCCGCGCTCTTGGGCTGCGTCTCCTTCGCGGGCCCGGCGGGAACCACTCGCCCTCCGACGGGAACGCAGCGCTTCTGTCCATGAGGGTAGCCAGGAATTGGGGGGGGGGGGAATCAAGCCCTTTGTTAGGGGAGTCTGAACTTCAGTTTGTCTGTAATTTCCGTCACAGTTTGCTATATATTTTTATTGCATTTTATTGATTTGAGGGAGCAGCTGCTCCTCCCTGCCCCCCCCCCCGCTACCCCATGTTTCAGCCCCCTCCCCGCAAAAGGCTTAATGCCGGAAAGCGTCCTGCTCTGCAACTGACTGATTATTTTCCCACTGGGCGACCTTGGAGGTTTTCTTCAGAGGTCGGATCTTGGCCACCTCTCAGGGATGCTCTAGTCGCGGTTCCTGCGTTGCAGGGGGGTTGGGCTAGATGATCCTCAGGATCCCTTCCAGCTCCATAGTTCTGTGATTCTGGAGAAGCAAGGATGTGGGAGCCCCCCCCCCCAGCCAATTTTCAGGAAAGAGGAGGAGCAGCTTTGATGTCCCAGAGAGGGCAGAAGGAGAAAGGGGGAGCCATACAATTTATATAACTCCTTCCTAGCATGGGTGTAGCCAGGATTTATGTTGGGGGGGGGCAGGGCTTGGTTGGGAGGCAGGACTTTTGTTGGGGGGGGCAGAACCGACGTGATTGGTCAGTTAAGTATTTCCGTTGTTTTACTTGATCTAGGGGGGCAGCTGCCTCCCCTGACCCCCTTGGCTATGCCCATGCTTCCTGGGCTGCCCTTAAGACTCAAATCCTGCCCAAGCCAGGACTGCCCTCTTTCCTAGGCATGAGAGGCACCCCCTCCTCAAATTAATACCCTTGGCAGTCAGAGGAGACGGGAGCAACTCTGTCCAGGGGAGCCAGGTGGCATTGGAAGGAGGTTTGCTGTGCCTGGGCTCTGGGGGTCCCCCTTGCTACCCCTCTCCCCACCTTATCAGAAGAGCCCTGGGGCTGGTTCAGAGCCAGCATCTTCTCCTCACAGCAGCCCAGCAGCTGCCCCAGAGGGGAGAAGCCTGCAAGCAGGACTTGAGGGCAAGACTTCCAGGAAATGGTACCCGGAAGCATCACTGGTGGGAAGGCAGAGCAGAGCCATCCTGGCCAGTGGCCTTCTGGGAAGGGCTGAGGAGAGGAAGAGGCCCTCCTCCTCCCCATTCCCAGGGGGAGCTCTGTGGGGCAGGAGGAGGCAGCCTTGGCAAACAGCCCCACGTACCCACTCCTCTTCCAGGCGCTGCTGCCATGAATTCCTGAGGACCCCAAAGGCATCCCTCTTCCTTGTCAAATGGAAGCAGCTCACCCTGCCCCCCCCCCCCCGACTCTGTCTCCACGGATGGCTCCCCACTTTGTGTGGGCAGGACACAAGGCAGGACCCCACCCCCAGGAGTCCTCTTGCTGGGCGGTGGCTGCTCCTGGCCTTCTCCTCTCCCCCCCCCCACCTCTCTTTTCTTTTTCTGCTCCTTTGTCTGCCGGAATTGAAAGTCAAAGGCTTCCTTCAACTTGCAGAGGCTGCTTTCATCTCTCCTGCTCGTTGGGAAAGCTGCTCTGACTGAGGACTGTGACACAAACTCCTCGAGGCCTGTTTGAAGAGGCTGCAGACACCCCAGAAGAGGCGCTTCCTGGCCCCAGGCGTGGAGAGGAGTCCCGATGCTGAACGCAGGGCAGGCGCGGGGGGGGGGTTGTGTTGTGTTTTGTTTTGTTTTAAATATTTCTTATCCCACAGAGGAAGAGGAAGAGTTCAGCCAGAAGCGAGGAGCTCTTGCTGGAGTGGTGGCTTGTCCCCAGAAGGCACCAGGAAAGGGGGGTCTCCCATCCCCTGACCCGCCCCTGTGGGAGTGGGGGATGGGTGCCTGCCAGGGAGGCAGTGGGGTGGGGGCTGCTGTGTTCTGGAGGGATTCTTCCCATAATGGACACCATATACATTTAATAATAATAACGTTGGAAGATTCGGGGCAGCTAAAAGGAAGCCCTTTTTCATGCAGCGCAGAGGCAGACCAGACCAGGGCACTTGCTCCCTCAGAAGGCAGAGATGGCTTTGGAAGAGGACTGGAGCAATCCAGGGAGGGCTCCTAGCCAGGAGGGCTGGGCTCTGCCTGCAGCTGGAGCCCCCAGGGCTTCTGAAGGTCATTTCTTGAAAAGCAAGCAAGGGCTCGCATTCTGCTCCCTGGTTTTCCAGAGGTGTCTGGTTGGCCGCTGAGAGAACTGGATGCTGGGTGTTTTGAGCAGAGGTAGGTGGTCATCTGTTGTATATGATCTAGCGGAGATTCCTGCACTTCAGGGGGTGGGCTCGATGACTTGTGGGATCCCTTCCATCTCAACAATGCTATGATTCTATGGCTAGATGGGTCCCCGTTGGCCTGACTCTGCTGCAGCCATGCTCTCCTTCCACCCAGCCAGCATTGGTGCCAGGGGGCAGCTGGGCTGGCTTTCCTGGCCCAGCCAGAGCCCGGAGAGGCTGCTCCTCACCCAGGGCACCTTGCCCGGGCTCTCAAGGGCCCTCTTCCATTCAGCCCAGCAGTGGCCCTGCTCCTTGGCAGAAGGGAGATGCCAGTGTGGCCTGGGGAAGCCTCCGGTGCCACACCAGAGCAGCCTGGGGCACTGCAGCCCTTCCCTGGTTTGCCTTGCAGAACACAGGGGGGACCCTGCAATGAAGACCCCCGGCTTTCAGCCTCCTCCTACATTACACCAGCAGTCCTTCTGTATCCCAGCTGCCGGAAACTGCAGGAGGAGAGAGGGCTCTTCTGCTCAGGATTTGCTTGCTGGTTTCTCATAGGCAGTCACTGGGCCAACATTCAGGTGAGAACAGGATGCTGGGCTGGATGACCTGATCCTGCAGGCTCTTCTGACATGCTTGGAAGCTGCCTGCTGGGGATGGGGAGCCGGCCTTGTTGCCAGGGGATCTGCAGCCTCTGTGCCCGCCTCCCCGCCCACCTTGTCTGCGTGATTGATGAGCAGGGAGGCAGCTGCGCCAGCCGTGGCGTCCGCCTGGGAAAAGGTTTCTGCAGGGCCCTTCCTGCTCTCTGCTGCTGCTCAGGGGCACCAGTGGCGGCTCCCTTGTGGGGGGAGGAGAGGGCTCCCTTTGGGGTTCTGCCCCCACAGATTCCTGCTGAGGCACCCAAGGCAAATCTGCCTCCCCAGCATTGGCCTGGGAGCAAGGGGCGTCCATCCCTCACTGTGCCCTCCATGCCTCTATCAGTCCCCAGTCTATGTCCTTGAAGCCTTCAGATTCCCCACCAGTGTGTGAAAGAACTTTGCAGTGAGTGGCGTTCTCTGGGGAGATTCACCTGCCCTCCCGCCTCCATTCCTCGCCAAGCAAGCCCTCCTATCCACAAAAGCAAGCCTCTCTCGTGTGGACTGGTTCTTGTGGTGGTCACAGAATTGTAAAGTTGGAAGGGACTCCGAGGGTCATCCAGTCCAGCCCCCTGCAATGCAGGAATCTCAGCTAAAGCATCCCAGACAGATGGCCAGCCAACCTCTGCTTCACAACCTCCAAGGAAGGAGAGGCCACAAACTCCCAAGAGAATCAAGACCAAAGGAAGAGACAGTGCCTGGACACCTCCGCTGGACATTCTCTGCAACACGAACTGAGCTGACCTGCTGCCTGCCTGGCCTTGACTGCTGTTGTGCCAGCATCCACAGCTCTCGCCTGGCTCTGCCCATGGCCCTTTGCAATGCCTCACACCAAGAATTTGCTTCCAGAACATCAAGCCCCTGTTGCCACTCTGCTCTCCTCCTTTTCCTGGAAGACATTCCATTACTTCCTTGGTCTTCCCACACAAGTGAAACCCGCCTCTCTGGAGACACCTGTGGCATTTGTGGTTGCCTGGCTGCTTCTGCCCACTGACTCCAGGGGCACGCAAAGGAATTTAGACAAGCTGAAGGCTAGTGATGGCTACTGGTTATGGCGACTGTGTTCTCCCTCCAGAATCACAAGCGGGGAAAGTGCTGCTGTGCTCAGCGCATAAGAACATCAGGCAAGTCTGCTGGATCAGACCAGTGGCCCATCTCGTCCAGCAGCCTGTTCCCACAGGGGCTGGCCACAAGGTTCAGGGGGGAGCCTGCAACAACAGCCCCCTGCCCACCTGCGATTCCCAGCAACTGCCTTTCAGAGGCCTAATGCCCTTTTCACAGCTGGCTCAGGTATGGAGGCTGATTTGAGGGACAAGTTCCCTAGTTCTGTTAGAAGATCAGCAATTTCACATCTGAGTTCTTTGAGAGCTCTCAGGTGGATGCCATCTGGACCTGGCAATTCGTCAGTATTTATTTTGCCTATTAGACCTAGAATTTAATCTCTCGCCACCACTATGTGCCTCAGTTCTGCAGACGCCTCTCCTGCAAAAATTAATTCAGGCACTGGGATCGGCCCTGCATCTTCCATTTTCAGGACAGGTGCAAAGAAAGTCAGCTTCTCTGCCATCTCCTTATCCTCCTTTGGCCCTCCTTGGACTCCCTGGTCATCGAAGAGTCCAACCACGTCCTGCTACTAATGTACATAAAGAACTCCTTGTTCTTGGTCTTGATGTTTCTATCAATGCACTCCTCAAATTCATTATTATTCTTACAATTGATTACTTGCCCTTCACCCTAAGGTCCCAGGGCAGGTTACAATTAAAACACAGCATTCATATTAAAACACAATATTGCACAATATTAAAAACTTGCACATTATTATTGTTTTGCCAAAGTTTTTATTCATAGAATCTTAAACTGGGAAGGGATCTAAGGGTCATCTAGTCCACCCCCCTGCAATGCAGGAATCTCAGCTCAAGCATCCAGGGCAGGTGGCCCCCCAAGCTCTGCTTAAACACCTCCAAGGAAGGAGAGTCCCCCACCTCTCGTGGAAGCCTTTTCCACTGTCAAACAGTTCTCACTGTCAAAAAGTTTCCAAATGTTTAGTCGGAATCTTCTTTCTTGTAACTTGAAGCCATTGGTTCAAGTCCTACCTTCAGAGCAAGAGAAAACAAGCTTCCTCCATCTTCCATGTGACAGCCCTTGAGATATTTGAAGATGGCCATCATATCTCCTCTCAGTCTCCTCTTTTCCAGGTTAAACATACCCAGCTCCTTCAACCGTTCCTCATCAGGCTTGGTTTCCGGACCCTTGATCATCTTGGTTGGCCTCCTCTGCACACCTTCCAGCTTTTCAACATCCTTCTTAAATTGTGGCACCCAGAACAGGACACGGTATTCCAGACGTTTGTCTGACCAAGGCAGAATAGAGCAGGACTATGACTCCCCTTGATCTGGACACTAGACTTCTGTTGATGCAGCCAAGAATAACATTAGCTTTCTTTGCTGCTGCATCACACTGTTGACTCATGTTCAGCTTGTGGTCCACCAAGACCCCGAGATCCTTTTCATGTGCACTGCTAGTAAGCTAGGTGTCCCCCATCCTACATTTGTGCATCTGGTTCTTGCTGCCTAAGTGCAAAACCTTGCATTTGTCCCTACTGAAATTAATTTTTTTTAAAAATGATATTTATTAAATTTTCAGAAACAAAAAATTACATAGTTAAAAATAAAAGAGACAAGGGAAAATATAGGAAAAAAGAGAGAAAAAACATACAAAATACAAACTATAGAAATTTTTCTTAGAAAAAACACTTAAAAACAAATTAATCCTTCCGTATCTTACATTTCATTTCCTTGCTTCCCTGACCTCCTCTCACCTCCCTTTTTTGTATTCCAGTTCAATTGGTTAATTCAGCAATTCCTTTCCCTCTTTGTTTTTGTCTTAGTCCTTTAACTTAATATATTATAGCTTTAGATTCTCACCTATTAACCATCCATTTTTTCATACACCTTTATGACATTGCTGCTAAAACCACTTAACTTCATTCTGACATCATTCTAACATTCATTAATTTTACAATATTTCTGTAAGTAGTCTTTAAATTTCTTCCAATCTTCTTCCACCGACTCTTCACCCTGGTCTCGGATTCTGCCAGTCATTTCCGCCACCTACTGAAATTAATTTTGGACTTCCGGGGTGGCGCCATCGGCAATGGCGGACTCCCTCTGAACTGGAGGGACCAGCTCCGCGCGAAAAGGGTCTTTTCCGCTACGGCGAAGCGGGGACCCTTTTAGAAATCACAGGCGGATGAAGCCTGTGACCATGGGACTCGGCGGGCACCCTTAGCGCCCCCCCAACCCGCAAAGGAACCCATTAACGGGCTCCGAAGCAAAGAGGGGGAAGTGGCGCGGTGCTGCGAGTCAACTGTTTTTTCCATGGACCGAAGCCACACAGCCGTTGCCGGAGAGTGCTGCCTTTTTCCTGGGACAATTTGGCATCTAAAATAATCACCCGTGAGTACATAAACTTTGAACAATCGGACTTTAAATAAGGACTGGCGAGCAGAAAGGAATTGGACTTAAAAATTTAATTCAATTTGGTACTGAAACGGGAAGGTCTGAACAGGAAGTCAGCCTTCCGTTTCTCTGTAGACAGAATAAAGCAAAGACAACGTAAACTAGAGCTCAGAAAATTACTTCTAAAGGATTGGCTTTCATCATTTAAGATTGTTGAACCCCCCCTTCGGTAGCAGGAGAAGAAGGGGGATCTTTTTTTGGACTGTTTAAACCTGCAGAAGTGAGTTTAAAGTAAAGTAACTTTCCACTGTCCTGATCCTGGAGCGGGGTGTCAGGACTGACATTTGAAGCTCATTGACCAGAGACAAATGCTTGTGACAGACAGCTAAAAGAAGAGTAATATAGTGATTCCACTGTTTCCTTTCGCATTTTAAAGGAACAAATATTGACAAAATATCTCAAAAAAGAAACTTTGTTGCTATTGTCCTTAAAAAGAAAGAACAAACAGAAGTTTTCCCCCTAGAGGGAGACTGTGAAACTGTAACTAATTCCAGGGAGCTTGCAGCTGTCACAGATTACAATCGTGGGAAAGGACTTGTGACCTTGCAGGACAATGTTTTCAGAAGCTCTGTTGTGTGCTCTCTGTAAAATAAATGCCCTACTGGATCAGTTAAATCAGAAGACGGACTTGATGACTAATGCGGCCAGAACTTTTGAACAGGTAGTGGGAAACTATATGGAGCCCACCCAGGAACTAAAACAGGAGTGTGCCCTGACAGAACAGATGAGAGAAGAGGACGTTGCTGAATCTTGGGCGCCAGAGATGGAGGAAGCTGCGGCCTTGCAGGAACATGAGCCTTTGGATTTGACAAATGATCTTGGAAAAAACCAGATTTGGAAAGATAAAGTTTGGATTGGTTTGGAAATGGGGGGTTGGATTGACCCCCCCCCCCATGCAGGGATGTTTGGACTTTCCGAGTCTGGCAATGGGCCGTGAGATGTTTGGAGCTGTGGGGGCTCTCAATTTTGGAGGGAATCTGAAACATGTTCTTAAATATCACATGGAGTTTAGTCTGGACTATGGAAAAGGGGCTGATTTGTTGAAAAGGGTCAAAAACATTACCAAGCTGGAGTTCCCACGAGTGAAAGGAAAATATGAAGAAGAGCCGCGGAAGGGACATGGAAGAGACTTGAGGGCCTCGGATATAAGGTTACCAGGTTAATGCGCTAGATCAATGGGATAAAAAGGACTGACAAAACCCGGGACCAGGAGGAAGGGACGCTGGATGAAGATTGGATTGTTCTTATTTCTTTTTTCTATCGTTAGGATTGTTTTATAAAATTGATGAATGTTAGAAAAATGTTGAAATGAAATTACTTGGCTCTAGCAAAAATGTTCAAAGAATTAGGTAAGAATATTATGGTTATGAGAAGTTGGTAAAAATAAGATTTAAGCTTTAAGGTTTTTTATAAGATAAGATGAAAATAGATTAAGGTAATGTAATGACAGAATATTATGAATTATGGAAAGGATTTGCTGCGATAATTATTAATTAGGATACAAGAAAAGGGAGGAGGAGGAGGTCAAAGAAAGAAGGTAATGAAAGTTGAGAATTTGAGAATGATGGATTTATTTTTTATTTTTTTTCTGTTTTGTCTTTTTTTGTAATTCTAAAATTTTTTTCAATAAATATCATTTTTTTAAAAAAATGAAATTAATTTTGTTAGCTTGCACACAGTTCTCCAATCTGTTACGGTCATTTTGAATTTGGATTCTGTCTTCTGCAGCATTAGCTACTCCTCCCAGTTTGGTGTCATCTGCAAATTGGGTGAGCATCCCCTCAATTCCTTCATCCAAGTCATTTAGAATCATAGAATCATAGAATCATAGAGTTGGAAGAGACCACAAGGGCCATCGAGTCCAACCCCCTGCCAAGCAGGAAACACCATCAGAGCACTCCTGACATATGGTTGTCAAGCCTCTGCTTAAAGACCTCCAAAGAAGGAGACTCCACCACACTCCTTGGCAGCAAATTCCACTGTCAAACAGCTCTTACTGTCAGGAAGTTCTTCCTAATGTTGAGGTGGAATCTTCTTTCTTGTAGTTTGGATCCATTGCTCCGTGTCCGCTTCTCTGGAGCAGCATTTATAAAGACACTGAACAACAATGGGCCCAGGACAGAACCCTGTGGCACCCCACTTGTCACTTTTCCCCAGGACGACAAGGAACCATTCATGAGTCCTCTTTGGGTTCAGTCAGTCAACCAGCTACAAATCCACCTAACAGTTAATCTCATCCAGCCCACATTTTACCAGCTTCTCTGCAAGAGTATCATGGGGGCCTAGGTCAAAAGCCTTACTGAAATCAAGATACACTATGTCCACAGCATTTCCCCGTTCCACTAAGTTTGTAATTTCATCAAAAAAAGAAATCAGATTGGTCTGGCATGACTTATTTTTGAGAAACCCATGCTGGGTCTTAGTAGTAATCACAGCATCCTTTTCTAAATGCTCACAGAACGACTGCTGTTTTTAGGACCTTCCCTGGTATTGATGTCAAGCTCACCACTTGGTAGTTCCCTGGGTTTTCTTTTTTTGCCTTTTTGAAGATGGGGACAACATTTGCCCACCTCCAGTCTGTAGGGACCTTCCCTGGTCTCCAAGAATTCTCAAAAATAATAGACAAATGCTCTGAAATTACATCCGCAATCTCCTTTAGTACCCTTGGATGCAGTTCATCAGGCCCTGGAGATTTGAATTCATTTAAGCATCTAGGTATTCCTTTACTACCTCTTTTCCTATCTTGGGCTGCAGCTCCCTCCTGAAATCATTTATTCTGTTATCGCCAGGTTGCGTATCACTCTCTTTTGGGTGAAGACAGAGGCAAAGCGTATTGAGTAGTTCCGCTTTTTCTTTCACCCTTTCTCTGTCTTCCCCACACAGAGGACCTACCACTTGCTTGTTCTTCCTCTTACTTCAGACATAGCCAAAGAAACCTTTTTTTATTATTTCTAACTTCTCCTGCAAGCCTGAGTTCATTTTGAGCTTTAGCCAGCCTGACTTTCCCCCTGCAACTGTTGGCTACTTGTGTCTACTCCTCCTTTGTGATTTCCCCTTTCTTCCATTTCTTATACATGCCCTTCTTAACTCTCAGCTCATCTGTAAACTCCTTCTGGAGCCACACTGGTTTCCTTTGATGCCTCCCACTTTCCTTTCTTGTTGGTATTGTCTGCGTTTGGGCCTTCAGTCTTTCTCCTTTTAGAAACTCCCATCCTTCTTGGACTCCCTTTTCACTGAGTATTTCTGAATCACACCCAGTAGCTCCTTCGGCTTTTCAAAATTGGCCTCCTTAAAGTCCCGAGTGTGTGTCCGGCTACACTTAGCTTTCCCTTCCTTTTTGTTCTCTTCCATATTTTTAAGGACGCCTTTCTGCCTGCTGCAGCTTCTCTGCCCCTGCCTGTTGACCACTCTCGCCCCCTTGGCCTCCCAGTGCCTGACCTGGTCTGCGGTCTACACTCCACTTGACCTCCTCAGATTGAGTTCTTAAACAACTCCCAAGCCTTGGAGTGATTTGACCCTCTTGACTTTGCCTTCCAATTTTCCCTTTTACCAATCTCCTCATTTGGGGGACATTTCCTCTCTTGAAATCACAGGCGACCATGTTGGATTTTCTTGGCAATTGGCCATTTACTTGTATATCCAGTTTAATAGCTCTGTGGTCCCTGCTCCCAGCTGGTTCAGCAACAATTCTGCCTGGCACCAGATCCTGGAGCCACTCCGGTTTAGGTCCAGGGTGGCTGCCCCTCTCTGTCCTGCCTAGAACATGCTTGTAGCCAGGCCATGTGAGGGTAGGTGAAGTCGCCCCTCACTGCCTTGCCTCTTCTTTCAGATGCTTCCATTAGTCGCCTCCAGATCTCCAAGAGCATTTTCATTAGGGGATGATAGCACATCCCAGCCCTAAATGACTCTTGGGGTTTGGCATCTCCAAGAAAGATTCTGCAGGGAGCGTCTGCCCCTTTGGGGATTTCTGTCTGGCAGGACCCCATCCCCTCTTTGACGGGCAGAGTGACCCCCCCTCCAGCGCACCCTGCGCTGTCCTTCCGATGGAGCTGGCTCTGTGGCAAGCACACACACAGACGCCCCCATGCCTGTTCCACATTTGGCACTGGGGAGCCGAGAGGACTTCCCCAATCGTCATTCTCCCCGAGTGCCAAGCCGTTTGCAGGCTCCGCGGAGCAGTCGTATGATTAGATTCCTAGGCCTTTATGAATAATTTGTTGTGCAATTACAAAGCAAATATTTAATTGAACTTTATGTAAAATGTGCTGCTGAATCTCCTGTGGCTTTGGGGTGGGGGATGTGCCCGGTGCCAGCATCCGCTGTGAAGCATCACCAGCAGGCCCCCTCCCTCCCTCCCTCCCTTCCTTCCTTCCTTCCTTCCTTCCTTCCTTCCTTCCCCGTTTGCTCCGGGGAGCCTGGGTGGTCCTGCTGAGCCGGGTGCAGGGAGCTGCCCATCTGGGCCCGGAAGGATGTGCCCAGGCAGCCCCCCAGCCCTAGCCTGCTCTGTTGGCTGGCAAAGGGGAGGGGTGGCATCTCCCTCCCTCCCTCCCTCCCTGGGCACCCCAGGGTCTGTCTTCTGCCTCCTAGGCAAGCCCAGAGCAGGCCCTGCCTTTCCACCTCCGAAGGTCTCTGTGCTCCCAGGCTGAGCCCACCAGGCTCCCCATTCAAAGCCCTTTGTGGCAGAGAGCCCCTTTCCAGTTATTAAAAGTCCAGCAGTCTTCACTTTCCCCAACCATGCACTGCTTCACATACCAAAAAAATAGTCCCCCTCAGAGAATTCGAACACGAGGTGTAGACACCTTTGAAGGTGCCCATCCCATGCCTGGCTGGTGAGGGTTGCCGTGGCAGAGTCTGGGCCAAGAGTCCTGGGTCTGTTGGGTGCCGGGTGGTGCCATCATGGGGCAAGCAAGTCTTCAGCACAAGGTACAGGGGCTGGTTGTCCTGCCCTGACCCCACAGCTGGTGAGTCTCCTGCTAGTGGCAGCAGAGGTCCATTTCCATGGGTGAAAGGGGCACAGGACACCCTCCCAGGGCTCTCTGCTCATGGTCACACACTCAGCCAGCTCAGCGCAAAGTTGGCCTCCGCATGCAGAAGGTCGGGGGCATACTTGCCACCTCCCACATCAGATCCTGGGCCAAGAGAGCAGGAACGCCTCTCCCCCCCCCCCCTCCTTACAAGTCAGAGGAGGAGATGGATGGAGAGCGGGGTGGATCTGCTCTGAAGAGGGAGGAGCTGAGCCCCTCTGGGCAGCATGGCCAACAGGGAGAGAGTTGCACACAGGGCCGGATTGAGGTTTGATGTGGCCCTCAGCTCCTGAAGGTAATGGGGCCCTTTCTATGTCCAGCTGTCCTTTGTCAACAACAAATTGTTGCTGGTTGTTCTTTTGTTGTTGTTGTTGAATATGTGCTTGATGGTAATTTATGGACCTAATAGGTATCTAAAGCCATTTGCACCCTTTATATAGAAATGAGCAAACCAGGGATATTTGAGGGAGCAGGTGGGGCCCATGACTTAACATCATAGGCGCCTACACAACACACAACTGTTGCTGTATGTAGGTTTTATTTTATTTGTTTTTTATCTTATATTTTGGAAATGTACATCCATTTTTTCCCTTTAAATTTTTTTGGTGCCCCCAAGAGAGTGGGGCCTTAAGCTAGAGCTTGTTTAGCTTATACATAAATCCAGCACTGGTTGCACATGTGTTGTTGCTGTTGCTTAAAAAATAAGCATCAGTTTGGGGCTGGGTGGAGCCAGCGCCGTAAATGTCTGTACAGAAATCGAAAACACACTGAGGGAGGAGATGGGCCCTGAAAGCAGCACAAGCTGCTTCTTTCTCTTGCCAAGTTTGCCCCCCACCCCCTCCTCAAAGAGCTCCAGGTGACACTCAGGCACCTCATTACCTGGTCCAGATTTTTCCATTTCCTGCCCTCTTCCTGACTCCTGGCTCCGGGGATTCTGCCCCCTCCCCCTGCACCTGGCCTGGCCTCACCTGCCTCCCTCACTGGGGCTGCTGGCAGCCTCCACTCTTCTGGGCAGGTGGGGATGTCTGCTCAGGTGGGCTCCTGCAAACAAGCCCCCCACCCTCTGAGATTCTCAGGGGCAATACATGCATGTGGGTGGCATGGAGGATCTGGGGGGGGGGGTTTCCTGCCATGCTCCTCCTGGCTGGCTTGTTCAGGATCCGTCCTGTGCCCGCAGATGGGTCCCTGGGCAGCCGCCTTCTCCTGCGTCCTCAGCGCTGTCACATATTGATCTATGGCTTCTGCTTACATGGAAGGAATTAGTGATGCTCCAGCGGCTCAAGGGCTCTTCGGCTACACAGCCCCCCCTCCCCCTCTGGCCCCCACCTCAGCCTGAGCATCCTCACACAGGCCCAGCCTTCAAAACCCAACCTTCTGGGCCAGGTCTGGTGCGCTCTGTCAGTTTGGCGGGAGGCAGCCTTATGAGCCAGACCATCGATCCCATGGAGCCTGATACTGTCTACGCTGACAGGCAGCTGCTCTGCAGGGATTCAGACAGAGACTCTCTCCCAGCACTGCCTGGAGATGCTGCCAGCAGGGATTGAACCCGGGGCCTTTGGCACGCAGTGCAGACGCTGTAGCCACTGAGCCACAGCCCCACTGAAAGGGGCCACAACTGATGACCCCGCTTCCTACGGAATGGGTCTCTGGAGGCCCCCACTTGCAGAATGCCATGTTTGATTCAAGCAAGAGGATATTTTAGGCTTCCTGGGAATCCATTCAGCAACTGGGCATACACCCTCAGGGGCCCTGGAGCTGGAGGTCAGAAGAATCGCCAGTGAGATCAGGCCAGTGGCCCATCTAGTCAGAGTGGCCAACCAGTTGCATAAACCCACAAGCAGCATTTGAGCACAGGAGCCACTCTCCCCTCCTGCAGCTTCCACCAGCTGGTGTTCAAAAGCACCGCTGCCTCCAATGGGCTGGCAGAGCCAATCTTCTGGGTGCTTTGGGGACCTCTGCAAGGGTGCTGCTATCCCAGCTGGTAGCAGCAGACCCCTCTTCCATGGGAGCACCATGCCAGAGCCCCCCACCTGCCCCCTTGCTGCATTCTGCAGTCCTGCGTTGGCTCTGGGCTGGCTGGGGGGGGGGGGAGGCAGGCAGTACATCCAGTTCCTTCTGCAAAACTTCAAACCCACCGTCCTGTTTGAATTATTCACTCGTAATCCCTGGAGTTGGCAGCAGCTCCGAGAGGCTCCAGCAGGTGCAAGCAGGAGACGGAAGGAAAGGGAAAGGGGGGAGAGGACATCAAATGGTAAAAACCACCAAGGATTTAGAAACGCAGAAGAGGGGGAGGGGGGGAGGGGAGGAGGGGAGGGAGAGCAGTGGTGGAGAGGCGCAAGGGGTTAGCCAGGGGCAAAGCAGCTGTGTGGACCCCCAGCCCCCAAAAGACTCCAGGCCCTGGGGTGGAAGGAGCTTGTGGAGCAAAGGGCTAAGGAAGCCAAGGCAGGAGCTGTTGGCCACAGAAGGCCAAATCCTGGACCAAACACCCAGCACACATCTCTGCATTTCACTTTGGCCGAAGAACATGGGAATATCAGAAGAGCCGGGCTGCGGGAGGCCAGAGAGAGGCCCATCTTGTCCAGCTCCTGCTCCCACCATGGCCAGCCAGATGCCTGGGGGAAAGCAGCGTGCAGGAGGCGAGCAAGAGAGCCACACTCGCCCCCCCCCTTCAGTTACCTGCCACTGGCCTTCAGAAACATCGCTGCCTCTGACTGTGGAGCCATTCTGCCCAGGAGCCTCCCATTGGCCTCTCCTCCAGGAATGCTTAATAATATTTAATAGTCATTTTTATTATTTATCCATCACCCATCTGACTAGGTTGCCCCAACCACCTTTGCAATGCTCAGCAGTCCTCCCTCCCTCCCTGTCTCAAGAAACATCCCATGTTGCAAGGAGGGGAAACGGGAAGCCAAGGCTGAAGTGCTGGGGGCTGCTTTGGGGCTGCTCTGGCCAATAGCAGAGGCTGCAAAGGGGCTTCTCTCTCTCTCCGGACTCTAGGATGGGCGACCTCCGTGGACCAGCTCAGAGCCTGCTCTGCTCATTCGGAGAAGCAGATTTGCTTCTCTGTATTCCTCCAGGCTCATCTGGAAGCTCCTGAGGGCAAGAGAGGAACTGAGCCTGCCTAGCAGCTTCTTTGGCAAGAGGCCTCTGCTCTCGCAAGTCCTCTCAGCCACCCTTGGAAAAGGCAAGGCGGCTGGCAATGGCAGGGCAGGGGCAACTGCCTCCCCAGGTAGATTTTTGTTCAAGTGAGCAGTTGGGGGGAAATCACGCAACTGGAAAAACACGAGTGAAATGAGGCAGATGTGCTTAAAAAGCACATAAACAACAGGCCATGTCAGGGATGGCACGGCCACAAATTATATGTAAGGTAAAAGGTCTCAGCCTTCATACTGATACAACCCAGAAGGTATTGCAAGGCCCTCTTCTCTCTTCCCAGACTATCCTCCCTCCAGTGTGAGAGCCAGTGTGGTGTAGTGGTTCAGAGAGGTAGTCTCGCAATCTGGGGAACTGGGTTCGCGTCTCCGCTCCTCCACCTGCAGCTGCTGGGTGACCTTGGGCCAGTCACACTTCTCTGAAGTCTCTCAGCCCCACTCACCTCACAGAGTGTTTGTTGTGGGGCAGGAAGGGAAAGGAGAATGTGAGCCGCTTTGAGACTCCTGAAGGGGAGGGAAAGGCGGGATATCGTCTTCTGCCTCTCTGGCACCTGCCCTCTTTCTTCTGCAGCCAGCGCAAAACAGCCAGTCCAGGGTCCCACTCCACCCCTGGTAGCCTAAGTGTTCAGGGAGAGGTTCTCTAGGCTGTCTCCAACTAAGTTTGCCTCAGAGGAGACCTACTGAAATAATTGCACAGTCATAGAATTGTAGAGTTGAAACGGACTGCCTGGAAGGTGGTGGACTCCCCTTCCTTGCAGGTCATTAAGCAGAGGTCAGGGGCCATCTGTCAGGTATTCCTTAGCGGTGATTCCTGCATAGGAGGGGGCTAGACTAGATGGCCCTCGGGGGTCCCTTCCCTCTCTACAATTTTATGGCCCTAAATAGGCCAGTGCTTGCCCTGGGTGGAGAGGGTGACAAGGAGAAGCCCCACAGCAGGCTCTGAATCCTGGCTGCCCCAGGGTCTGACTCTGCAAACATCTGGCAGGAAGGGGCCTCCAGGACCCTCCTCCAACTGGCCTTCTGACCGACAGACCAGTGCCCCCACTCTGGGGGCATCCCAGCCAAGGAGCGCAGGGAGGTGGGAATGTTGTGCCAACCCAAAGCAGGAAAGGGAGGCCATGAATGGCACGCCCTGCCAGCTGCCCCTGTGGGGCTGTGGAGCCCATAGGCAGGGAATGGCGTGTGGCCTGGGGGTCTGAAGCAGGCAGGTCCAGGGGCCCCTGGAGGCCCAGAGGCCCCTCATGCAGCTGTGCCAGGGGGCACCCTGCAACCAGCGCAGCATGCGCTTGGCTCCCCAGGGCCTGCCAGGCAGGTGTGTGAGGCATCCGACGCGGCAGAGAGGCTCTGACAGGAACGGGCACCAAAGTGTAATGTTGATTACGGTGGAAGCAAAATAAACACGAGGCCTATTTATGTATCTATAGAGAATTAATTGGGGAGCTCCAGAACGCGGCAGATTATAAATGAGAATCATTTTCAGCAACTCCAGCTCATTCATCTTGTTTCAAAAAGGGACTGTCAGCACGGAAGCTTCTGGCTCCGCATTGCCCCCTCCCTCCCTCGCCCCCCAGCGCCCGGGGGGAGGGGGCAGCTCAGGGATGGAGGACCCGCCTTGCATGCAGAAGATCTCTCATTCCCCCCCCCCCCAGCCATACATACACACTCCAGCTCAGAGGATTTCCGGGAGCAGAATACGAGAAAGGGCTTTTTCTGGCTGCAGGACCCTGGAGAGACAGTGCCAGCCCAAGTGGGCACCAGTGCATGAGGTGGATCAGTAGTCCGGCTTGGCCAAACATGTTTACAAAGAGCTTCCCCCCCCCATCCCACTCCCAGGCCAGACCAAAGGCCCACCTGGTCCCGCGTCCCCTGGTCCTACAGAGCTTTCTTTGGGAACTCACAGCAGATCTCCCTTGCAGGTCATTCCCAGCGCCTGGCCTTCAGAGGACTGGGTGTCCATGGGGCTAGGGCTGGGGGGGCACTTGCTGGGTCCCTAATGTACTTATTTTTTAAGTGCACACAGACACCCGCGCATCCAGCTGACCAGCAAGAGGTTTAGAGTACTCTCCGAAGCAGCTTTTTGTTACTGGCCACCTTGCCCAAGACCTCAAAGGCTCTGGCTTTTGCTTGAAGAGGAATCCCCTTTGTGTTCTGTTTCCCTTTATCTATTTTCCTTATGGATGCAGAAGCATTCACTTCAAAAAGGGCCTGGCTGCTTTCAGACCTTGCATCCAGCACTCGCCACAGCCAAGGCAAGCTTTTCATCCGGCCGAGAGTCATACAGTATCGTCGTCCTGAGGGCAAATTACAGCTCCCTGCCTTTCCATTAATGTTAAATGGACAAACAGAAGTTAGCTCCCAAATGTATAATCCCATGCAATGCAGCAAATTGCCATGGCTTCTCTGCCTTCTCTTCAGCACACTGCCTGGTGCTTAGGGTTCAAGAACATAACAGCATAAGAAGAATTCTGCTGGAGGAGACCAGCGGCCCACCCAGTCCAGTCTCCTGCTCTCACAGTGGCTGAACAGCTGACCCTTATGGGGAAGCAGCAGGCAGGATCCGAGCCCCAGAGCCACGCTCTCCTCTCCTGCTGTTTCCAACTCCAACTGCACAGCCAGAGCACCTTGTTCTTCCTGGGAGGTTTTTAAGCAGAGCTCGGGTGGCCTCCTGTCAGGCATTCTCTGGCTGTGATTCCTGCCTTGCAGGACCTTCAGGGTCCCTTCCAACAATTTTGGATTCTATGGCTTCAGTTAGGTGCATTGTTGCTGGCGCTTTGCCCTCTACTTCCGCTGTGCAGCTGAGGGTTTGCTTCCAGCTGCCCTGTGGGTCTTGGGTGCCCCAGAGGGAGCCAGGGGGCCCTCCTTGCAACCTGGACACAGAGAGCTGCAGCAGAGCGGACTTGGGGTTCCTCCTCATGCCCCCCGGTCTGCACGAGGGGAGATGTCGGACCAGGCAGGAGGAGACTCCTGCGCATCCTTCGCCGGCTGTGACGGGTGCAAGCGGTGCTTGGCAGAGCGTGCGTGCGTGCATGCGCTCCCTCCAGGGATCCTGATTCTGCCCCCTTTGATTGCACAGAAGTGGCAGCCGAGTCAAAGCAGCTAAGCCGAGCGAAGCACATCTGTGTGGAATTCCCGGTGGGATGCGCTGCGGATTCGGCAGAGGAAGCGGGCCTGGCGCACATGAATAGTCACTTCAGCTTAGCAAACGCCCTGGAAATCCATAATGTTCCTTAGCTCCAGCCCATGCGCACAGCAGCCTGCTAAAAAGGGAGGGCTTCTTGTGGGGCTGGGGGCTTGGAAGCCGCTCACTGCAAGGTTGGCGCTGTGGACTGGAGGGGGGTCACCAGTGGCTCAGGGGGCAGGCAGAGTACACAAATGGCTCCACCTGGGCGGGGTGAGCATCACCCGCACGCGGCCTGGAACTCTTCTGTTTTGAGGAAAGTCAGGGTATAAAGGTAGCACATTCAGAAAGAACGTCTTTCCACATTAGCGTTCCAGCTGTTGGGCCTCAGAGTGAAGCAGGAGGTGAGAAAGGGCCTTGAAACCTCTTTTAAAAACTTCCTCTCTGGACTGAATTCTCCTTCTGCATGACTTGGGTGGTGGCATTTGTAAAACACATTATGCATTTGTAAAATTGGCACCATTGATCTCAGGACCCAGAATCACAGAAGTGTAGAGTTTGAAGGGGTCCCAGGGGTCATTTAGTCCAACCCCCTGCAATCTCACCACCTGGCATGAGGGGCAAGTCCTGCCAGCATGGCTAAACCTCTTGAGAACAGAGACTATGTGATCCAAGGTGCATACAAGGGGACAGCAGCTTCGGGGAGGGGCAGAGCAGCAGCAGCAACACCCCCCCCCCCCCACAGGAATGGAGGGGAAAGAGTCTTGGTGGTCTCAAGTAGTTGTGGAATAAGAGGAGAGGGTCCTCCGAGGGGTCAGAAACTGGTTAAAGAGCAGCCCTCCTTTAGTGGGATGGGATCTCTAAGACCCATCTTCTATCTGCAGAGGTGCATTTCTTGTAATTGGTTTTAACAAGATAGAAGTTGATAAAAGTTTCCATGGCATGGAGAGGGGGGATGGGGAAAAGTTTTCTTCCTTCTCTTACCAGAAAACCCACCGGCATGAAGGTGAATGCTGGAAGATTCAGGACAGATGAAGGCACCACCGTTAAACTGCGGAACTCCCTCCTGCAAGAAACAGGGATGGCTGCCAACTTGGATGGTTTTAAAGGGGGATCAGGGAGGAGGAGAGGGCTATTGAGGGCTCCCAGCCAGGATGGCTCTGCTCTGAATCCCAGTTGCTGGAAACTTCTGGAGTGGAGAGTTGCGCTTGAATTCTCCTTGCTTGTTTCCCACAGGTTGGCCTGATCCCGGCGGCTCTTCTCTCAGGAGGAGCAGGACTCCCATTCCAACTTCCTTCCAGGTTGAAATCACCTTTAGATCTTCAGGGTTCTTGCCCTGAGTTGCCCCAGGAAGGCATTCCCAACGCCTCCTTTCTTTGAGATGGTCCCACATGCAATTCACTAAATTGTATCATAGGGGGGGATAGGTGTGCTCAACATGCTTCTGTGAGGTGTGAGCTTTGGGGGTGGGACAGAGAGTAGACCCCCAAACCCCCCTGATGAGCTGGTTCCATGGGAAGGCAGGAGAGGAGAAGGAAACTCCCCACCCGGCAAAACACGCATGGTAATTGATGCCCCCTCAGCCTGGCTCTCAGCTTCAGCCTCTCACTCTGGCTGGCTGGTAATTTATATCATTAAAAGAGGAGTTCGTTCGAACAGCGTTACTAATTAGTACGGAAATACTATTAGCATTGTTAACACATTCAAAGCATTTGTATTAATGCTTGTTGGCATTGTGCAAGAGCCAGCCTTGTGGAGGGAGGCCAAGGGGGGGGGGCGGGAGGAAGTGAGTAGCAGCTCAGGCACAGCCTAAAGGAGCCCCAGGAGCAAGTGAGAATGATCATTTCCCCACCCCCACTGCTGCGCAGAGGCTCCTAGGGGCAGAGAGGAGCTCTCAAAGTCTCCTTTCTGGGTTCCCCTCCCCTGCCAGTTCCCCCAGAGTCAATGAGCTGAGAGTGGGGAGGGACCCCGAGGGGCAAGAGACTCCGAGGGGCCTGCACTTTCCCAGAGTTGGGTTTCCTTTCAGTGCAGAGACGGTGATGCCTTTCGGATACAGTGGTACCTCGTTTTACAAATTAATCCATTCTGGAAGTCCGTTCTTAAACCGAAACCGTTCTTAAACCGAGGCACGCTTTCCCTAATGAGGCCTCCCACTGCTGGTGCCCTTCCACCGTTCGGATTCTGTTCTTAGACCAAGGTAAAGTTCTCAAACTGGGACACTTCTTCTGGTTTTGCGGAGTTTGTAAACCGAATAGTTCGTAAACAGGGCTGTTTTTAAACCAAGGTACCACTCTATACGCTTTTATTTACACATATATACAACCAGACCCCTTATGGCAACTCCTGCATCTTCCCAGCTGGTGCCAAACATCTTGCTCTGCGAGGCAGAGGTGGGGGGTCTTGTTGTCTGGGCAGCCCAGGATCTCCAGACACACTGGCCAGGCTTGCACCTGGGGGGGGGGTCACTTCAGTGCTGCCAGTGCAGTGGTTTGGCTTCCTTCCTGGAGGCGAACTCTGTTGTCTCTTGAGACGGACGGATGCCAACGATACAACCTGAGCATAGGATGGAGGGACTCACAAAACTAACACCCCAACAGGTGTTGCCTCCCCATCAGTCACCGCTTTGGGGTCTGGCACAGAGCAAGACCAGCCTCTGTCTGTCCAGCTCCCAGCAGTATCCCAAACACACAGCGCCCCCTCCAGGCCTGTTGCTCCCCTGCTAGGATCACTGGCATCCAGCCAGGTGAGGTGGGTGAGAAATGCCTACCTTCTCCCCAGAGAACACCATCACTTGGCTGTTGCTACAGCAACGTGGCCCACTCTTTTAGTCATGCAAAATGCGGTGCTTAGCTGAGCGGCTAAGGCCATTAGCCTAACAAAGAAATTGGTTGGACTGGCTCTGCAGCTCCTTCTCCTCTAGTCCAAATCCCAGATGCAGAATCGCAGGCCTGGAAGGGACCCCAGGATATCATCCCCATGGACCCCTCCCCCACCCCCTATTCTGTAGCAACATTTTGGTTAGAAGACCAGCATTTTCATATTTGAGTTCTTTAAGAATTCTTGGGTCAATGCCATCTGGACTCTGCTTGTGTTTTTATTTAGTGACTAAGGGTTAGAACTTAATTTCTTTTCACCGCTGAATTAGAAGCCTTTCAGAAGCCTTTCCCAAGCAAGTTAGTTCATGCTCGGGGAACTGCCCTCCATCCTTTGCCGTGCAGAGAGGCACAAAGAATTCATTCAGCTGCTCTGCGATCTCATTTTTCTCCTTTGTCTGCTTGCTCTTCTTTTTTGCCAACATTTGCCTTGCCTTTGTGTTCTTCTCATTTGTACAAGACTTCCATTTTTGACAGAAACCTTTTTGCCTTCTTCGGTTTCCTTGACTCTGCTCATTAACCATGCTGGCATCCTCTTGCACTTGGCAGTGGCTTCTTTCCTGATCTGCAGAAAACAGCCTAGATGAGCCTCTACTGGTGTTGTTTTCAATGACCCCGGAGCACTCGGGAGATACCTGATCCTCTCCACTTTCCCTTTCCACTTCCTTTATACAAATCCTCTCATTTTCTAGAAGTTTCCTCTTTTGAGGTCAAATTTGACTGTTTTGGACTTACGGTACTCAGCAACTGTGTCCAATTCCATGTATGTTGAACTCAACAGCACCATGTTCTTTTCCCCCCAGATGGATTTAATGGCACTTAATGCCTCACTCCAGATCCTAAGTGCCTTTTAGGATAAAGCCCCAAAATGCCCCCTTCTCATTGGTTCCCTGACAGATAACTCCTGCATGGAGAAAGCAAATTGTCTAGATCCATTCAAGGCCTAGTTTTAGCACCTAAATAACCTTGGTTCCCCTGAACAATGACCTATAACAGGAGAGAGGCAGGGGGAATCCTAGAACTGCAGTTAGAAGGGCCTCCCCAAGGGTCATCTAGTCCAACCCCCTGCAATGCAGGAATCTCAGCGGAAGCATCCATGACAAGTGGATGACTTCATTGA
>NW_028293240.1:0-60000 GCF_964106645.2 Podarcis pityusensis
CAGTGCCCAGGCAAGCAGGACTTAAGCAATGAGGGCCCCACCCCCGACCTCTTGCGGCCTCCAGCAGCTGGTAAACTGGAACATTGCTGGACAGGCCTTTCCAAAAACATGGATGTTGGCAGTCTCCTTGAGCGTGTTGTTGAGAGCTGAGGCCATGAAGCAGTTACTGTTCATCTGTGTTGTGTCCCGAAGAATTCAGGGACAGCCTCGAATGTGGTCAGCCATTGGAGATTACAGCCCTGCCTATCGCCCAGAGGAACTGTGCACAACTTCTGACCTTGACAGGGAAGTGTGGGAGTGCGGTCTGCAAAGGAGTCAGTTTTGTCTTGACTGGTACCTACCTCTGATCCCTGCCCCCAAAGACCCCTTCTTTCTGCTCAGAAGTTGATTTGCACCAGTTCAGGCAGCCTTGCCTCCTCCCCCCCTGCGCATGGCAGTGGAGCAGGGCCGTCTGTGTGGGTGTGAGCGACACTTCCGCCCCCTCCACAACCTCTCCTGCAAATGGTTGCACCAGGAGTGGTTGAGGGTGGTATTGGCTGCCTCTGCTAGGCCTGTAAGGTTGCGCACCAGCCCTGGGGCGGCTGGGAAGTTAGTGCTGAAGTCTCAGGCTGTTGGTCTGTCCGGCCCAGCATTGCCTACATTGACCGGCAGCAGCTGCTGCTCTTTGGGGTCTCAGGCTTGCTGTTTTATCCCAGCCTCTACCCATAGAATGCCATTTGGCAGCTGAACCCAGAGACTGAAATGCAGAGCTTCTGCCTGTTCTGTGGAAGTGCTCAGCGCTGCAGTTCTCTGAGGGAAATGACACCAACAGCAGTATCCTTCCTGGACGTCTGCCAAAGCTGTAGTCCAGGCTCCTTTTGAGAAAAAAGGTTAAGAAAAGTTTCCTCCTTCCGGCAAATGCTGTGTTTGCCAGTTTCATGCCTAAAACCCGCCTGGGATTCTGTACCTGAATTGTGCAACCTGAATGCAAATCAAGCCTCTTTATTTTGCATAAATCAAGGCTGGATGAGACCAGTGGCAACCTCCTGTTTCCACATTGTCCAGCCAGGTGCCCTGGTGGAAAAACCACAACCAGGGCTTGAGCACATCAACACTCTTCCCTCCTGCCAGAGCTATAGCTAGGTGATCTTGCGCCCCTGGAAGAACCGTCCAGATTGCACCCCCGAGCCACGGACAAATTAGCTCTTCTTTCCACCTCTCCTCCACCCCCCCCATTCAATTCACCCTCTACAGTGGTGCCTCGCAAGATGAAATTAATTCGTTCCGCGAGTTTTGTCGTCTTGCAATTTTTTTCGTCTTGCGAAGCACGGTGTCGGGAAAGTTTTGGAAAAGCTTCAAAAATCACCAAAGTCTTTAAAAACCTCAAAAAAGGCTACCACACCGCGTTCTGTGAGTTGCTCCTCGAAGTCAAGTCGCAGCTGTATTAACGGTGTTAAGAAAAAGGAAACAAACTTGCAAGACGTTTCCGTCTTGCGAAGCAAGCCCATAGGGAAAATCGTCTTGCGAAGCAGCTCAAAAAACAAAAAACCCTTTCGTTTAGCGAGTTTTTTGTCTTGCGAGGCATTCGTCTTGCGAGGTACCACTGTATTCTTATGAGGCAATAATCAATATTTATATTTATGGACATATTTTAAGCTGATTTTGCCCCCCCCATTGCTTGCACGCCTGGCGGGGGCCCACCTCACCACCCCCTAGCTATGGACCTGCCTCCCATCAGCCAGTTATGACCCAGCCACGAAGTGGCACAGCTGTGAAACTGTTTCATGCTACGTTCTGTACAGCATCCCTCTAGGGACACTTCCTGCAGTGGTCAAGAGACCGGGGTATGGAAGTCAGAACCACCAGCTAAAGGTTGCAACTTGAGCAATAATGGAAATTAAGAACTGGTCTAGACACACGCAGCTCTTCTAGCTCTTTGATCTTGAACTCAAAGCTCCATAAACAGGCAAGAGAATGTTGCAGGTTTGGCTGCTTCAGATTTAACACGCTCAAAAGATTCTAAATACCACCAATTCCCTGCCTTGTCCCTTAGTCACATGGTGCAAAGTGACAGGAATCCCCATTCCCAAAAAGAGCAAGGTTTCAAGCTCCGGAACTGAGCAAAGGCAGCAAACAGAGTTCTCTCCACACAACTGGAAGGCAGAGGCACCTCTGCTTCTGGCGGTGGAAGTGGAGCAAAACCATTGTGACTAGCGGCCTTTGATAGCCCCCCCCCCCCTCCTCCTCCTCCTCCACGAATCTGTCCAATTCTCTTCTAAAGCCATCTAAGTTGGTGGCCATCCTGGGGGAGAGAGATCCATGGTTTAATCATGCACTGTGTGAGGAAGGGCTTCCTTTCCTCCTTCCAGAAGAATTCCGAGTCAAATGATCTTCTTCAGAGCATACAAGACAAGCTCTGCCGTGGGGTGAGGCCAGAGGGGGCCCATCGAGTCCAGAACCCTGGTCTCACAGATGCCCCAATGGGCAGCCCATGGGCAGGACCTGAGTGCCAGCACACTCTGGCCTCCTGTGGGTTTTCAGCAACTGGTGTTTCCCTTTGGCTTCGCGGCAAAGGACCCCCCCCCCCACCTCCACGATGCCTTCCCTTCCCTTTTTGCGCATTGCGTTAAAACTTCCAGCTGCCGGTGTGGAAGCTTTTCTCCTTCCCCGAAGAAAACCAGGAACAAAGGGTTGCCCTCTGCCCATGCCCCGTGCCCAACTTCCCTCTCTGAGCGTGGTGCCGATTATGCTGCAAGCCGCGTGCCCTCGGCTGTACGGGAGCTGCCACCTCCTCGCTTATATATGCCGGCTGCATTTGCCCTGAAGAAAAGAATGTCTTCTCTCTCTCTCTCTCTCTCTCTCTCTCTCTCCCCCTCCAGCTCACAATCTGCACTTGGCATCTGTGTGTATGTGTGTGTTTGTGTGTGTGTGCATGCACAAACACAGGCGTGCGAGAGCGGGGAGGAAAGGGCGCCATTTGAGTCTAAATAGATTTTTCTCCTGAGCAGGTAAAAGAGGTTTAATTAAAATTAGGGCTCCTCTGAACAGCAATATTTATGAGGGACGGCACAGGTTAGCTTTGTTCTCCAGAAGGGCTTAATAGAAGCTTAATGGATTGACCCCCCCCTCCCTCCACACGCGCCCGCCTGACTTCCATTCTCCAGCCAGCCACTTGAGGGGATGCGGAGCAAGAGCGGCTTTTATGCGCCTGCATTCCCTTAAGCGATTGCAATTTATCAGAAGCCTCCAGCAGACAAAAGCGGCGCTGAATGCAAAGAACTCTTGAGGGCATAGAAATTGTCCCGGCAGCTCCGCCTGTGTGTGGGGCGGCTTTTGTCGCAGGACGGAGTCTTTGCAGCCGCTCTCTCAATGGAGCGCGTCGATGTTATTTGGACAACATTCTTTATGCCTTGCAGGAATGAAAAGATTATTCAAATATTCAATTAAACCGTGAATAGGGTTTCTTCTGCAAACCAGGTGAGTTGATCAAGACGAACCCTCTATTGTTGCTCCACCTCAAAGTGTGTGTGTGGGGTGGGGGGGTGGGGTGGTAGGGAAGAGAAGGCTTCAGCAGCGTAACTTCTAGGGTGTGCGAGTGTGAGGGCTGCGTGTCCCCCTCCCCCTCTTTCTCCTGGAAACGAAAACCACGATAATGTTATGCAGATGAAGAGATTCCATAATTGCATGCCTGATTATCCCAGCAGTGACTCAGAAATGAAAGGGGGCAGTCAGCACCTCAGGTGCTAAGCACAAGGCCCAGGTCAGGGGAACGTGGAAAGAGCCCTGAGGCAGGATGGGGCCCGTGGCCCTCCCAGCCCTGCAGTCTGTTCTCCCAGTGGCCAGTGAGATGCCCATTATGGGAAACCCACAAGCAGCGGCCAAGCGCCAGAGAGTGCCCTCTCCCCTCCTGCTGTTTCCACCTGTGGGTCCCCAGATGTTGGACTACAACTCCCATCATCCTTGAGCTCTGGCCTTGCTAGCTAGGGGTGATGGGAGTTGTAGTTCAACAACATCTGGGGACCCACAGACTGAGAAAGGCTGATACCAGTATTGAAAAGCATTTGCAGAGGACAGCCATCGTGGGTGGTAGCCATGGGTAGTCCCTCCTTCCGTGGACTTGTCCAATCCTCTTGGAAAGCCGTCCACATCGGTGGCCAGCCCTGCCTCCTGCAGGAAGGAGTTCCATAGTTTTACTCTGCTCTGTGTGAAGAAGCATTTCCTTTGATTTGTCCTGAATCTTCCAACTTTCAGCTTCATTGGCTACCCCCAAGATTTAGTATGAGGAGAGAGGAAGAAAAGTCTGCTTTCTCTGTGCCACGTGTAATTCTATGAGCATCTGTGCTGCTGCCTCTTTCTCACTTTTCCTCTACACAAAAAAGTCCCAAATGTTGCAGCCTTTCTTCACAGGGGAGTCCCTGCATCCCCAGTGAACTTTGGGCTTCCAAATTTCAGTGGCGCCCTGTGCAGCGTCAAAATCCAGCCCCCCCACCTATTGCCTTCCGTTTCATATTGTTGCAGCACCCCCCATGGTGCCCTCTCAGCTCAGTGCCCAGTGCAGACAAACTGGTTGTGCTCCCCTAAATCCACCTCATCCTCTGGGTTGCCCTTTTCTGAACTTTTTCCAATTGCGCATCCCTTTTTGAGGTCAGGACACCAGAAGTGTCGCACCACAGGTTTGTCTAATGCCATTGTGATACTGGCACTCCACCTTTTGGGAAGGCCTTGTTGGCCTTTAGTTGGGCTGGATCCAGAACTTTGCACGGCTGAGAGAAGCAAGTCCTGTGTGCTTTTATAGGGATGGGAGCCATGCAGTCCTCTAACTGCCACCAGCCGTGGCCAGCCTGGTCAGGGACTACGGCAGCTGTGTGTCCAGCAATGTTTGGAGGGCACCAGGCCACCCAGAACTGCTTTACAGAGGACACAAGGGCAGGTCGCTGCCCCAAGGAGCCTACAGCCTAAAATTCTACCCAGGTGGGATGCAGCAGGAAGCAATATGATGTTGTTGTTGTTATCAGTTACATGTGGTTAGGCTCGGTTGTATCCCCTGGGAACTGTGCAAGCCTTACGGTGAGGTATTTAAACCAGCCCTTTCTTCAGAACCAAGAGGACTGAAATCTCACTGCTGTTTTTAAGGGAAATGCCGTAGTTTTGCAGGATAGCACCTGCTTCACCTGCAGGAGGTCCCAGATTCAGGGCTTGGAATGGGCTTTGCCTGAGGCTCTGGGGCTCTGCTGTCCTTCAGTGCCAGCAAACTCCAGTTTCATTTGAGTTCTCTCGTTTTGAGAGAGGGAGAATAACTTCCCTCTTTCTTCTGTGCCTTCCATGGTTTTATATACTTCTGCCACGCTGCGTCTTACTCACCTTTTCTCCAAATCAAAAAGTCCCCAGAGCTGCAACCTCCATCTATGGCTCCATCCTCACCTTGGTCATTCTGATGGCCCTTTCCCAAACCTTTTCTAATGCTTTAATGCCCCCCCCCCCCGAAATGGGGAAAGTGCTTATAAACACGTACATACAAATAACACACAACCCAAACAGATTTATTTCTTTAAAAAGATCAGCGGCCACAAGCGCAACTAAAATGGTTATATCCACTGATTTGATACATGAAGACACCTGCACTTAAGTTATTTCAGGAAAAACCCCTTATATCAACTTATATGCCAAATGATCTTACGCCTTCACAACAGTCAGGTTTGGGTGGTCTTTCAGAATTAAGGGCAGAATCTTAATGTTTAAGGGTATCAGAAGACAGTGTCCAGAGGTCCAACATTTTTGAAACGATGACCATTTTTTTCATGGTTTCAGCCAAACCCTCAGTGGAGGAGCCACAACTCCCATTTCCTCAGACAAACAGCATCGGAATATTCCTTTTGGTAGATTTATAAATCTCTTCATAGGTTTCTTCATCCATTTCTATTGTTGTCACGGTCTCCTCAACATCACCCCAAATCATATTTAAGTGCTGGTCACAAGCATGTAATCTGCCTCAAAGTTTTCGGTCATTTCTCATTTTTACATCAATTCGTTCATCAAGACCGAGCCTGATGAGACCCAAGGGCTCTTCTACGGTATTTGTGGTTTGTTGCTGGTCCACCACCATTTTTCCAAAGCCCCTTCAATTCCCTTTTGGAGGGGAGGCCAGAATTCTGTGGTTCTAGGCTGAGTGTTGGGAGTGAGAGGGAGGGAGGAGAGGTTTTGGTGGCTCCCCCAGAGCGCCCGCTGTGACTTCCCAGCTAGCCTTGAAAAGGCCCTGCCTCATCTCCCCCTTGTGAGATGGCGAGAACAGGTGGCTGCCCAGCATTGAGCTGGAGCCCCCTCCCACTGCTGTTGCTTGGCCCCTGCCCTCCCCCAGTGGCCCCCCTCCACGCCCCACAGATGAAGTCAGGCCCAAGGAAGGACGCTTGCATTGGCAGCTTTTGCAGAGTTTTCAAGAGCAGTGTACATGAGCAGGCACATTTTCCGGCAGGTGCACAGCTTAAGAGGGATATGCTTATCGCTGCACCTTCACACCTGTCTCTCTCATCGTCCTTCCCCTTGCTTTTTGGCTGAGCTCCTTCAGGCACCTTGGATCACGGTTTCCATGTCAGCTGAGCCCTGCTGTCACCTGGGAAGGCCAAACAGATTAAGCCCCAATCCCTCCAGCCGGTGTTTAGAGAGGAACACAACAGAGTGGCTTTGAAGTGAAGGTTTGTTTAGGGAACACCATAATGCAAGAAGAAGAACTGATTGTCCGATAAAGTTTGTTTATTTCGCATAGCCTTTACCAGCGTGATGCTCATCTGCAAAATATAAGGCTGGCGAGGTCAGTCCTTGTTCATCCAGGCAGATGAAGCTTATGAAGGTAGGAAGAGCCATTAGCTGGATCAGGCCAATGAGCTATCTAGTCCTGTTCTCACAGTGGCTGACTAGATGCTTGTGGGAAACCAGCAAGCAGGATCCTTGCACAAGAGCAGGTCTCCTCTCCTGTGGTTTCCTGCATCTGGTATTCAGAAGCGTCGCTGCCTCTTGACCACAGAAGCACAGCGCAGTAACTGTGGCTCCTCTCCTCCTCCATGGGTTTGTCCAAACCTCCATCAAGGCTCTCCAAATTGGTGGCCATCATTGCCTCCTGTTGGGATGCGGGTGGCACTGTGGGTTAAACCACAGAGCCTAGGACTTGCTGATCAGAAGATCGGTGGTTCGAATCCCCGCGACGGGGTGAGCTCCCGTTGCTCGGTCCCTGCTCCTGCCAACCTAGCAGTTCGAAAGCACGTCAAAGTGTAAAGAGATAAATAGGTACCACTCTGGCGGGAAGGTAAACAGTGTTTCCATGCGCTGCTCTGGTTCGCCAGAAGTGGCTTAGTCATGCTGGCCACATGACCTGGAAGCTGTACGCCGGCTCCCTTGGCCAGTAAAGGGAGATGAGCGCCGCAACCCCAGAGCCGGTCACGACTGGACCTAATGGTTAGGGGTCCCTTTACCCTTACCTTTATTGCCTCCTGTGGGAGGAAGTTCCATAGTTTAATGTTGCGCTACATGAAGAACTACTTCCTTTTCTCTGTCCTAATCTCAACATTTAGCTTTGTTGGACACCCACGAGTTCTGGTGTCGTCAGGCGAGAGGGAGGGGGGAAAACTCTGCTTTCTCCACACCACATGCAATTGTATATGCTTCCGTCAGGTCACATCAAGTCCCCTTTTCTCTTTTCCCCTGTGAGTCTCTCCATCAACCTCAGCCGTTTTGCAGATATCAGCCGATGGCTTCTGCGAGCTTTGCAAGCGACACCTTCCATGTTTGCGGCCTGTGGGCCCAGGAGGAAGTCCCTCTGTTCAAGAGAGGTTACCCCATTCAATGCGTGTCCCCCCTTATTTCCCCTCCCCCTCCCTCCCCGCTGCAGATGTGAAATACTTGGAGAATTCGAGTGTGGTGAAGGAAGCCCAGGAGAAGGCTCACGCAGCCCTGATGCAGTACACCGTCTGCAACTACCCGCACACCACAGACAAGTTCCGCCAGCTTCTGATGCATCTGTCTGACATCCGGTCCCTGAGCATGCAAGCGGAGGAGTACCTGTACCACAAGCACCTGAGCGGGGACGTGCCCTGCAACAACCTCCTGATTGAGATGCTCCACGCCAAGCGGAGTTGAGAGCGCCCGGAAAGGCTCTCCGTCCCCCCTTCGTCTGGGGAAGAGACTCATGGCAGCAGAGGGGCAAGGGTGGTGGCAGGGAGGATTGGGGGGGTTGTCAGGTGACAGGGAGGAAGGGTGAGTGTCTCGTCGTCCCCTCCCCACAGGCGACCTCTCCCAGTTCCGACTTTGCTACAAAGCCCAACCCTTGCCTGCATTTTGGTGTGATTCCTCCCGAGTCCCAGGCTCTCACTCTCTAAAAGCCATGGGGCTAAGCTGTGTGGGGACTGCCCTTGGAGGCCATTTAGGGGACACTTTGGGTGGGAGTTTGCTTTCCTAACTGGGCGGAAGAGAAGTCTTCTCCCAGGGTGTGTGAGAGTGGAGGCATCTGCCCAAGCTCTCCACCTGTTCTCCAGGCATGGTCCTCTAGCTAGGTGGCTGGGAAAAGAGAGAAAATGGCCCAGCACAGCTACCCATTAGAAGGCCCCTGCACCTCTCCTCACCTGTCCCTCTGCAGGTAGTGGCCTTGTTGGCCACAAGGATGATTTCTGTGGCCCATGGGCCACCATGAGAGCGAGTTTGTTGTGCCTCAGATACACTGAAGCCCCTCTTCCCCTTGGGGCTTCATTTTGGGAGACCTTTCTCGGAGGCCTTGCAGCTATGAGTTGAGCAAGTCAGGTGCTCCTTTTATTTTCATTTTGTTATCTGTTTATTGCATTCATATATCTATATATCTATATATATTCTTCCCCCTCCCGTGCACATCACATTCCCTGAGCCTCTACTCTGTGTTGGGAGGATACGATAACCGATGTTTGTTTCCTGAATGTATTTTTTGCCGTTGTACCTTTGGAGCAGGTGCTCAGATCGTCTTTCTGTGTGCTTCCTGGGGTGGGGTCTTCCTTCGTCCACCTCAGAACACAACCACTACTTTGGCTGGACAAATAGACCCAGCTAGAAGCACTGCTTGCCCAGCCCACGACCTAGGCAGCTCTAACTACCCCGAGTGGTTTGATGGAGACCCAGACACACGTAGCCCTCTCACAGGGCTCCCCCATCTCCTTCTGAGGAGCATCACACCAGGGTGTGACCCACAGACACCAGTGTTCTTGTGGGGCTTGGGACAAGAGGCTGCATTCCTGTACAGTGGTACTTCTGGTTACGTACTTAATTCGTTCCGGAGGTCTGTTCTTAACCTGAAACGGCTCTTAACTTGAGGTACCACGTTAGCTAATGGGGCTTCCTGCTGCCACTGCACTGCCATTGCCCAGTTTATGTTCTCACCCTGAAGCAAAGTTCTTAACCCAAGGTACTATTTCTGGGTTAGCAGAGTCTGTAACCCGAAGCGCCTGTAACCCGAGGTACCACTGTATTGCAATATCTTTTTGAGTGTTTTTGTAAGGGAGGCTCTGCAGCCCTGGCCTATCCTATGCCCCAACTATTGGGACTGCAGGACAGTAGCATATTATGCGCATCTAATCTGGTGTGATTTCAACCATATACGGTTGAAGGTCGGCTGATTGAAATTTCAATATTTAAATTCAGGCAAGGATCTTAAAACCTCTTTTTGTGCCATGTCTGCTTGGGCTCACCTGGCAGGCAATGTGCTTTCACACTCTCTGCTTCGGTTGGGGAGCTCTGGTTTTCATCTACCTGAAACTACTGATTGGGATCATCTGGAGTTTAGTCTTGTTGGTCTTCCAGAGGGCCTGCTGAGGTTTGGTACGAGCCCTCCTGGAACATGACTTGAACCCCGCAAGGACATTAGAACTGTAAAGTTGGAAGGGTCATCTAGTCCAGCCCCCTGCAAGGCAGGGGATCTCAACCAGATCATCCATGACGTGGCCACCCAACCTCTGCTTAAATACCTCCAAGGAAAAAAGAGTCCAGCATCTCTCATAGAAGTCTGCTCCACTGTCAGTAAATTCTTCTTGATATTGAGCTGGAATCTCCTTTCTTTTAACTTGAATCCATTGGTTTGGGTCCTAACCTTTGGAGCTGGAGGAAACAAACTTGCTCTATCCTCCATGTGACAGCCCTGGAGTTATTTGAAGATGGTGAGCCATCTCCTCTCAGTCTCCTCTTTTCCAGGCTAAACATACCTCGCCTCATAAGGCTTGGTTTTCAGACCCTGGGTCATCTTGGTCACCATCCTCTGCACATCTTCCAACTTGTCAACATCCTTCCTAAACTGTGGAGCCCAGAACAAGACGCAGTATTCCCAGTGTGGTCTGACCAAGGCAGAATAGAGAGGGACTATGACTTCCCTTGATCTGGACACTAGACTTCTGATAACTCAGCCTAGAATAGCTTCGGTTTTTTTGCTTCTGCATCACACCGTTGACTCATGATAAACTTGTGGTCTACTAAGACCCATATATCCTTTCCCCATGTATTACTTAGCCCCCCTCTTATATTTGTACAGCTGTTTCTTCCTACCTAAGTGTAGAAGCATATATTTGTCCCTACTGAAATTCATTTTGTTAGTTTTGTTAGTTCTTTGATATGTTAAAGTCATCTTGAATCCTGAGTCTGCAGCATTAGCTATCCCTCCCCACCTGCAGATTCCTTAATCCAAGTCATTTATAAAGACATTGAACAACAACAGGACAGAACCCTGTGGAACACCACTTGTCACTTTGTTCCAGCATGGTAAGGAACCATTAGTGAGCTCTCTTTGGGTTTAGTCGGTCAACCAGCTACAGATCTACAGCCCACGTTTACCAGCTTATCTGCAAGACTATCATGGGAGACTTTGTCAAAAGCCTTACTGAAATGAAGATATATTATGTCCACAGCATTCCCTGGATCCACCAATACTGTAACTCGATCAAGATCAGAAATTAGATTCGTCTGGCATGACTTGTTTTTGAGAAACTCATGCTGGGTCTTAAAAATCACAGCATCCTTTTCTAAGTGCTCACAGATTGATTGTTGAATTATCTGTTCTAGGACCTTTCCTGGTATCACTGTCAAGCTCACTGGTCAGTGGTTACATGGGTCTGCTTTCCCTCTCTTTGAAGATGGGGACACCTCCAGTCTGTAGGGACCTCACCTGTTCTCCAAGAATTCTCAAAGATCATAGACAGAGGCTCTGAGATCACATCTGCAAGCTCCTTTGGTACCCTTGGGTGCAGCTCATCAGGCCCTGGAGATCTGAATTCATTTAAAGTAGCCAGGTGTTCCCTTACCACCTCTTTTCCTATCTTGGACTGCAGCTCCCTCCATACATTGAATACATTGATTCAGTTATCACCAGGTTGGGCATCGCTTTCCTTGTGGGTGAAGACAGAGGCAAAGTAGGTGTTGAGTAGTTCCGCCTTCTCTCTGTCGCCCGATAGCCTTTGCCCGTCTTCTCCATGCAGAAGACCTTCCACTTACTTGTTGTTCCTCTTGCTTTGAAAACAGTAATAAAATGTCAGGAATGACTCAGTTGTTTTATAGCAGAGGTTGCACCAGGTGAAGGCAGGGCTTCCGTGTTTGTTTTCTCCTTGCTCCCCTTTTCTCAGTGAAAGCCCTCAGCCCCACCCACCCTTGCTCTGTGACCAAGTGGAGCTCCTCTCTGACCTGGGATTTGGTGGCGCCCCGTCAGAGCCAAGCCACAGCTCTGTGGAGGAGCAGCTGTGAGGCTGTTGTGTGCCTTCCCACCAGACCTTTGCAGAGCCTTTGATGAAGAAGCCTTCAGACGCTTTGACAATGCTGCTGTGATCGCTTCATTTCCCCCCCTGTGGGTTTTGATTACACCGCTGCATTTTCTGCTCCACATATAATGTTTGGACTACTTTTGTGTGTCTCTTCTGGTTCGAAAGAGTTGGAGAAGACAGTTTGGAAGTGCCAAGCTCTGCCTGTATTATTTTTTTTTTCCCTTATGAAATAAAAAGTGCTCTTAAGTGTCTCCCTTCTCAACATTTTACTCAGAAGGTCCTTCTGAGCATTGGTTAGTGGTGAACTATCTTACCAAATAAGACATTCCAATAAATTTTTCAATTCACTTATAGCTCTGTGTGTGCGTGTTTTCTTTTCCTCCCCTCCTCAAAAAAATTCCGCATCTTTGGTTGGGTACCATTCAGGGTGGTGGAGAAAGGGTGGAGAAAGGCACTCTGTACCTGCTCAGAGACTCTGCTCCATTTATCACCAAATTACAGGTTCAGGGCTGAGTCCTGCCATGAGAGCATGATATGGGTGGTCAACACCTTGGGTGCAAGAAGTTTCCACCAGCAGGGCCAGATCCCCATCTCTTCACATCTCTCTCCCTCTCTGAAGGACATCTTTTGGCAGCAGGTGGTAGGCAGGCTATTTACAGGCCTCCCATGGCTGAAGCTGTTTGAATCGTGTCCTCACAAGTGAGCCTTGGAATAGCAGCAGTTTTGGGGGAGTTTGCTCAGACATGTAACACTTGAGGCAATTCTTATGCAGACAGAGTTGGCCGGCTCTGTATGGAAAGGCACACACACACACACACACACACACACACACCACCCTCCCCATAATCCTCAGCTAAAGACTCATTAGTCTCCTGCACTAATTGGCTTCAGTGGGCAAATGCTGGCCTTCTGCAATGGCATTTGCCTGGGCCCCAAAATTAAAATATGAGCCACCATTTTTTCAATGCAAGGACTGGAAAGCGCCTGGACAGGCAGGAGAAGCAGAAAGCTCTTCCCACAGATGATGGACGGCAAATGTTTCTGGGGGAAGAGGCTGACTGTGATAAGGCACCTGGCTTGAGTCCATCTGGGATGTGTGTGTGTGGGGGTCCCACATTCCTCCCAGAAGGAAGTCTGGGACAAAATCTGCGCTGGGAGTTTGGTGGGGGCAGGAAAGAGGCAAGCCTCTCTGCAGCCAAAAAGGAGGTGGTTGGTACGAAGGCAGAGCAGCAGAAATAGGCGGTTGGGTCTGGTGATGTGGCCACAGATGCTCCCACTCTGCCTCATCCCCCATGAAGGTTTCTATGTTGAAACTGGAGCTGCGCCACCAGGGACAGGAATCTTGTGGCTTAGCCCTGCTCATATGATGTTGGACTCCCAGCTCCCATCAGCCAACAGGAAGCGGGGATGGGAATTGGGAGTCCAGGGCTGGCGAACCAGTGGATGTTCCTGGCTTCCAAATCTCACCACCCCGTCTCTTTCTGTGTTCGTTAAGAAATCAATCTTTTAGTGCAGTCACACCCCCTTGGGAACTCCGTGACTCTTGGCGACAGGCAAACACCTTCCCAGCATCCTTTTTGGTATCTGCCAGAAAAACCTTTCTCGTTCAGACAAACCCAACCGGATGTGCAGTGTGCTTACATGTGCTTTAAACTGTTTTTGCTAGTTTTATTGATAGGTTTTAGTTTATAATTGATATTCTTCCCCCCCCCCCAAATGTTGTAAACAGTTGCTTTTAACATTTTTTGGCCTGTGCTTTTATTGTTTCATTATTTTTGTAAACCTCTTTGAGAGGTTTCTCCCCCTTTTTTCAAATCAATCAGTATAAACATTTAAACCAACACCTGACCAGCAAACATGGTGATTTAAGGCTGAGGGTCCCCCTCTACTGTTCTAAACAAGCAGCCTCTCAAAATCCTCTGCCCACATTTGTGAGCAAAGATGTGTGACCCCTAGGGGGAGGGAAAATTCCCAAAACAATTATGCAGGGGGTGGAGTTCAACACATATTTTCTCACCTGTTTGCAAGCCAGTAGGTTACTGTAGTTAAGAGTGCTGGACTAGGAATTGGGTGACCAGCATTCATATCCCTCACTTGGCCATTATTATTATTACTACCGTACTTTTTGCTCTATAAGACTCACTTTTTCCTTCCTAAAAAGTAAGGGGAAATGTGTGTGCGTCTTATGGAATGAATGCTTTCACTGCACAGCGATCCCTCTTGCTGTTCTGGCTTCTGAGATTCAGAATATTTTTTTCCTTGTTTTCCTCCTCCAAAAACTAGGTGCATCTTATGGTCTGGTGCGTCTTATAGAGTGAAAAATACGGTATTTACACCTCTCCTTTCCCCCTAACAGAACTCAAGGTGGCTTACAGATAAAAATAAGAACCGCTAAAAACATAGAAAGAACAATCATTAAAAGCCAATTAAACATTGATAGAAATGTGTGTGTGTGTATTAATACTATACCAATAATTGCAGCAAAACCAGCACAGCACCAGCCCTTTCCTTAAAAGCAGTCAGTTCCCCAAAGCCTGTTGGAACAAGAAAGCCTTCAGCTACCGGGACAGAAGAACAACAAGGAGGGAGCCAGTCTGGCTTTACTGGGGAGTGGGTCCCAGAGTCACCCCTGAGAAGCAGCCCCTTGTCCCCACAGTATCCTGGATGCAAAGGCATTGCTGGGAATGATTATGGGAGGCAGGGGCAGTGCTGGGCCCCATGTACACTCAGTGAGCCCCTTGTACACAATTGAGTGATATGTAGAGAAAATTCTGCAAAGGACTATTGCAATGTGCTCTACCTGGAGCTACCTTTGAAGGTGACCTGGAAACTGCAATTAATCCAGAATGCGGCAGCCAGACTGGTGACTGGGAGCGGCCGCTGAGACCACATAACAGCAGTCCTGAGAGATCTGCATTGGCTTCCAGTACGTTTCCGAGCACAATTCAAAGTGTTGGTGCTGACCTTTAAAGCCCTAAACGGCCTCGGTCCAGTATACCTGAAGGAGCGTCTTCACATCCTCATCGTTCTGCCCAGACACTGAGGTCCAGCGCCGAGGGCCTTCTGGCGGTTCCCTCACTGTGAGAAGCCAAGTTACAGGGAACCAGGCAGAGGGCCTTCTTGGTAGTGGCGCCCGCCCTGTGGAACGCCCTCCCACCAGATGTCCAAGAGAAAAATAACTACCAAACTTTTTGAAGACATCTGAAGGCAGCCCTGTTTGGGGAAGTTTTTAATGTTTTATTGTTATTCTGTTTTTAGTGTTCTGTTGGAAGCCGCCCAGAGTGGCTGGGGAAACTCAGCCAGATGGGCGGGGTATAAATAATAAATTATTACTATTATTATAAAGGGGCCTTCGCTTTGGGGGCATGAGAAAAAGGAAAACCTCAGAAATGTCCTCAATAAAAGGTTTTCTGAGGAATTCCTCCCACTCACCCACTTCCCTCTAGTTTCGACAGAGGCCTTCGCTGGGCTCTCTGGGAAGGCAGGGCAGGAGGCTAGCAGGGACTGACCATGTGGCTCAATGGCCACTGAGCAGTTCAGTCCGCTTCCCCACCCCTTGCGAAGTGATGACCTCAGCGCTAGGGAGAGGGAGAGGGAGAGAGCGCCAGTAGTGGGGTGGGGATCATGCCGACCCCCCCGATAAGATCTGCCTGCCAGGCCTCTCAGGCACTAT
Organism: Podarcis pityusensis; assembly: GCF_964106645.2. Lineage (NCBI taxonomy): Eukaryota > Metazoa > Chordata > Lepidosauria > Squamata > Lacertidae > Podarcis > Podarcis pityusensis. The sequence goes on from NW_028293240.1 coordinate 15,403, forward strand.
CAGACTCCGGGTCTCCAAGGCCAGTGGTCAAGAGAGGTTGGGAGATAGGGACACCTGGGGCTCCACGTCACATGCTGGCTGGGGCTGAAGGGAGATGGGAGCCCAAAAAGAGATTAAGAGACACAAATCCCCCCATCCCTCTTCAAAGCCACATTCCACCATGTTTTTAGTTATGGAAGGTGTTATATCTGGGCTATGTTTTTAAACAGGTGTGGGGGACCCTGGCACTCCAGATCAGGAGAGCTGCTTTAAAGTCTCGTGCAAAAGCGTGAGGCAGAGCTGAATGGAAGTGTTTGCTTTCCAAATCCCACGAAAATGACACTGCACTGTTCTGAGTTTCGTTTTCTTTCCTGCCAAATTTCAAGGCAGGAGGAAGAGAGCCATTACTCATTTTTACTTTTTTATTTTTTTTGGCAACGGGACTTTTCTCGAATCGAGATAGCCTGTTGGTGGAACAGCCTGCAAAACTTTTGGCTGGCCATGTGGGCTGCTTCGAGTCACGAGTTGCTGAATTCTTTATCTGCTGGCTTGAATTATTGTTGTTTGGTGGATCCATTGTGCAAGCTGCAATGGCTGGCCACTGGTGCAAATGAGCGACTACCTGTGACTGTCTGGTTCACACGTGATGCTAAGCCAAGACAGGGCACAGGGAGGAGACTGTGACTGCTCTGCTCATCCTCTGATCTTGGTGGCTGAATCACTGCCACCAGCAAGGATGTGACCTGGATGAGGGTGCATGCGTGGTCTCATCCAGACAAGCCACAAGCTGTAATAAACCATGATCGAGGTTTGCTTAGTGTAATGAGCAAATTGTCTCTGTCTCCCTCTCCCTCTCTCCCTCTCTCGGGGGGGGGGGGGTGGCACGATCCTGATCACATTCCAAAGCAGCAGCCTAGAAACCTTAGTAGTTATCCTGAAAGTTTAATAAACCCCACTTTCCCTCCAAGGGAAGCTCAAGTCAGCCAGGCACTAATCCATACAATCAGTTTGTTAAAATGACGAACAGACAGCAGCAACAGAGCAAGACACAGGAAACAGCAGAAAACCAGGAGACGGGTTAGTTTGCAAAAGCATGGCTCCACCATTTTAAAAACTGTGTCACAATATTATTACTTTTTAAAAAATAATAATCTAAAGGTTTCTAACATCAGGCTCAGAGCACTGAGACACTTAAAGAACACAAAGCAAATTCGGAACGGGAGAAAAGGCAGGAGTTGACTCCGCAGAGTTGGCACTGATAATATGTTTAATCCTCTGGCGTCATGGAGGAAGACCCTGGGGATGAGGAAGCCCTTGTAGGCAGGAAAGCAGAGAGGAAGGCCATGAGGTGCCTTGGGCGGCAGGTGGCGGGCTCCCCAAAAAAGGGGGACGTGCAATTTAGGCCACCAGAGTGGAAGCGAGAGGGAATGGAGGTGCAGGCCCCTAGTGCGTTGCTGATTCAGTGGGCAATTTCTACGTGCCACTTTGGGAACATTTAACAGGGCCACAAGTGTCGTTATTTATTAATTACATTTGAATACCACCTTTTCCTCCAAGGAGCTCAAGGAGGGGTACATGGTTCCCCCCCTTTTCATCCTCTCAACCCTGTGAGATAGGTTTGGCTGAGAGGCAGTGGCTGGCCCAAAGTCACCCAGTGAGCTTCACTTGACTAAGTGGGGATTCAAGGGCAGGTTCCCCACATCGCAGCCTGAGACCCCTAACCCTTAAACTGGCTCCCTCACAAGCAACGGGGAGGAGAGCTCAGCCATGGGTCAAGTCTCAATGCATTTCCACTGTGTTCACTCGGTTGTTGTTTTTCAAAAATGAGAAACCAGTGGCACGTCTTGTAGGGACATGAGCAGGGTGACGCAACTTTTCTCGCATAGGAAAACAAAGCTCTATCTCTTGCCAAAAACACAGAAAGCAAAGTGGGCTGGGTGGGGGGTGGGGGGTGAGTTTTGACTGTGAACTCCCAGGTTCCAAGGCCATACAAAGCTCACAATAAGAAAAGCCAGCAAGAGTCACAGTCCGTGAGAGGAGGACATCAACAGATTTAAGGAAACCAGAATGGATGAGTCGGGGAAGAAGGACGCCTGGCAAATACTCCCCTGGCCAGTGAACCAGGGGCCAAAGCCCAGCCTGTTCAATGCCAGATATTGGGAAAGTAGAGGAAGAAACAGCCAGCTGCACATAGCCTTCTGGTCTCCTTGATGCAATTCTTTGATCATTTGTGTTGAACTGGGGTGGTGGTGGAGGAGATCACCTGGGGCAGCTCCTCTCATAAGCCTAAGGGAGAAGAGACAGAGGCATCAGCACAGCCAACAGCAGAACCCACACTGGGTCAGGGATCACAGGTCCTGGAGGCTGCAGGATCAGGGCCCTCCAACGCTCCCGATGCAACAGTGTATCTGGAATGGGGAGGAGGCGCCATCTTGCCCATCACCTCAGGTGGAAAGCCTCCCCAGCATCAACAGTCCTTCCAAATCCAACTCCCTTGCCACCTTCATACACTTAAAGCATTGTTAAAAAGGTAAAGGGACCCCTGACAGTTAAGTCCAGTCGCGGACGACTCTGGGGTTGCGGCGCTCATCTCACTTTATTGGCCAAGGGAGCCGGCGTACAGCTTCCGGGTCATGTGGCCAGCATGACTAAGCCGCTTCTGGCGAACAAGAGCAGCGCACGGAAACGCCATTTACCTTCCCGCCAGAGTGGTACCTATTTATCTACTTGCACTGGTGTGCTTTCGAACTGCTGGGTAGGCAGGAGCAGGGACTGAGCAACGGGAGCTCATCCCATTGTGGGGATTCGAACCACCGACCTTCTGATCGGCAAGCCCAAGAGGCTCAGTGGCTTAGACCACAGCGCCACCCGCGTCCCTAACCACGGTTACTTCCCCTTTAAAGTGTCATGGCTCCCCCCCAAAAGAATTCTGGGAGTGCATTCCATGAAGGGTGCTGAGGAGGCCTCAACTCCCCTCACAGGGCTGCAATTTCCCGGAGTGGTTTAAGAAGCAACCTGTCTTCACAGGGAACTCTGGGAATTGTAGCTTCATGAGGAGGAATACTGAGGCCTCCTTGCAACTCTCAGCACCCCAAACTACAGCTCCCAGAATTCTTTGGGGGCAGAATCCACGGCTGTTAAAAGCGGCATCGCTCCCAAGTGTGTGGGTGCGGATGTTGCCAAAGTCTGCCTCTGAACCGCTGCTTTGCCAGGCCCCTGGGGCTTGAGGGCTGCCTGCTGCTTATATAAACAAAATCCAAGTCGGGTACGTTGTGTGAGCTCCAGTTCGTCAGAATGGCTTCTTCTCGGCTGCTCGGGTGCCCAGCTGTGGAGACGAGGCACATGTTGCTATGCACAGCTTAGCAACAAACAAGATGTATTCAAAGCGGATAATGAAATTATCACAGGGAAACAATGGGCTGACACTCGAGGAGACGGGGGCTGAGGCGATTGCCTTCTTCACCAAGATGAAAAAGATGTGTTTCTTATTGTCTGTGCAAATATGTAGCAGCACCCCCCACCACTCCCCTACTTCCCAGGGGCCTCCCCTCCCCACATAATGGGGTGTAATGAATATTGACAGAAGATCATGTCTTCATAAAGCAGCCAGAAACTCATTAGAAGGTGCATGTCTGCGTTCAGAGGCAGGAACCTGTAGCCTCTTGTGCTGTGAATGGGTCCAGAAGCTCTCAAAGGGAGAGGGAGGGACTGCAGCCTTCCCAATGCAAACAAATTGTGTCCGTCTTGGTTTAATGATATCTCTTTCTTCACAACGCCATAGCAGATGCCCAGGAATCAAGCACAACTATCCGTAGGTTTAAAATAATACATTTTTTGCAAGGTAGCTGACAAGCAATTGGTTGCAAACCGGCCACAGATTTCGTTCTTCGCCTCTCCTAGCTCTGCTTAACTCTTTTTGTCTTACCCTGCTCCTGTTTCCCCCCCCTCCTTTCCTTTCCCCCCTTTTTATGTCTGCTCTTGGATGCCACCTCGGCAGCAAATAAATGGTGTAAATAAACCATAAACACAGCTAAGGTCAAAGCCTTCAGATGAAGAAAACTGATCACTGCTTCGCCTCTTCCATTATTCTCACTTATTGTATAGCCTGTGGGTGGTTGGCCAGGAGTGTGCGTGATTAAAATAAGTTCTTTCAAAATTGTTTTTACTTTGAAAATTATGCCATTCTTTTCCACGAGAAAACGGTGCTTATTCTCAGGTAAATATGCCCAGTGTCAGGGAAGAAGCAGCAAAATCCCCTTTTGTTCCTGCAGTCGTGATGGTACAGGGACTTCAGGGGGTTTAAAAGGCAAAGGGGCCCAGGTGGGAAATATTCCTTTTCTTTCTAAATCAGGGTTGGCAAAGCGGCTTACTTGCTTGGTTCCTAGCTCCATCTCAGGGATATTGAAGCAGTGGTCAAGCAGTGGTCAGTGGCCTCAGTTGGTGGGAAGGGGGCAACTGGTGGTCTTGACAGAAAGGGAGCCCTTGAGTCCAGGGTTATCCAGCTACAACATACCACAGCTTGTTAGACGTGGTTTATCTGTCTAAGTTAAAGCTATGGTTTTCCCAGTAGTGATGTATGGAAGTGAGAGCTGGACCATAAAGAAGGCTGATCGCCGAAGAATCGATGCTTTTGAATTCTGGTGCTGGAGGAGACTCTTGAGAGTCCCATGGACTGCAAGAAGAAGATCAAACGTATCCATTCTGAAGGAAATCAGCCCTGAGTGCTCACTGGAAGGACAGATCCTGAAGCTGAGGCTCCAAGACTTTGGCCACCTCATGAGAAGAGAAGACTCCCTGGAAAAGACCCTGATGTTGGGAAAGATTGAGGGCACAGGGAGAAGGGGACGACAGAGGACGAGATGGTTGGACAGTGTTCTCGAAGCTACCAGCATGAGTCTGACCAAACTGCGGGAGGCAGTGGAAGACAGGAGGGCCTGGCGTGCTCTGGTCCAGGGGGTCATGAAGAGTCGGACACGACTAAACGACTAAACAACAACAACATCTGTCTATTTCAGGCTTTACCTGCCTGGTGCTGCCTGGAGGGACACAATGGAAATTGTAGACCAAAACATCTGGGGGGCAAAAGGCTGGCAAGTTCAGTCTCTGCCCACCTAGACAGATGGCCAGATGAAGCTGAAGAACAGCCCAGCCTCCTGTTCCTACAGTGGCCAGCCAGATGCCTGTGGGAAACCAGAAAGCAGGATTCGAGCACCAGAGCCCTCTCACTTCCTGCAGCTCCAGCTTCAGGAAGAACCTTCTGATTCCTGCATTGCAGGCGGTTGGACTAGATGACCCTTGGGGTCCCTTACAGCCCTATGATTCTGATGGTAAGAGGTGTTAGACAGCAGAACGGACTCCCTTGGAAGGGGGTGGACTCTCCTTCACTGGAGGTTTTAAAGAAGAGGTTGGATGGCCACCTGCCAGAGTTGCAATTCCTGCCTTGCAGCGGGTTGGACTAGATGACCCCGGGGTCCCTTCCAGCTCTGCCATTGTGTGATTCTAAGAAGCCTTTCTACTTCCAATTGTGGAGGCAGAGCATAGTCACCACGTCAGGTGGCCATCAGAGCCCACCTAGCAGTTCAAAAGCACATCAAAGTGCAAGTAGATAAATAGGTACCGCTCTGGTGGGAAGGTAAACGGCGTTTCCGTGCGCTGCTCTGGTTCGCCAGAAGCGGCTTAGTCATGCTGGCCACATGACCCAGAAGTGTACGCCGGGTCCCTCGGCCAGTAAAGCGAGATGAGCGCCACAACCCCAGAGCCGGCCACGACTGGACCTAGTGGTCAGGGGTCCCTTTACTTTTACCTTTTACCATGAAGTTTACATAGGAACGTAAGACAGCCTGCTAGGTGAGGCCAGTGGCCCATGGAGTTCAGCATCCTTTTCCTGCAGTGGCTAAATAAGACACATAATCTGAACTGCAGAGGCAGGAAAGAGCCTTTGTTAGCATGGAGTCCACCCAAAGCATCATATTCATATATTGGACTTGACCTGATGACTTAACCTAAAGGCTTTCAGGATTGTGGTGGTGGTTGTTGTTGTGATCAGAACCCCAAGATCCGCCCACCAGAGCCTGATGTGAAGGGCATACATTTAGGACTAAAAACCCAGGAATCTCTTTTGAGTGACAGGAGCACAGGAAGCAGCCTTATACCAAATCAGGGTCAAGGTCAAGGACCCCTGGATGGTTAAGTCCAGTCAAAGGCGACTCTGGGGTTGTAGCACTCATCTCGCTTTCAGGTCGAAGGAGCCGGCGTTTGTCCACAGACAGCTTTCCGGGTCATGTGGCCAGCAGGACTAAACTGCTTCTGGCACACGGAGGACATGACAGAAGCCAGAGTGCACGGAAACGCCATTTACCTTCTCACCGCAGTGGTACCTATTTATCTACTTGCACTGGCGTGCTTTTGAACTGCTAGGTTGGCAGGAGCAGGGACAGAGCAATAGGATGAACCAAGTCAGATCACTGGTCCATCGAACTCAGTATTGTCTGCACAGACTGGCAGAAGCTCTCCAGGGTTTCAGGAGTCCCTCCCAGCCCTACCTGTAGAAGTCATTGGGGATTGCACCTGTGATCTTCTACATGCCAAGCAGGTGTTCCACTATTGAGCTACAATCCCAACCTCACAGTCCTTTCACATTATTGGTTCCTCCGAAATTTCTTCATTTGAGAAGTATAATAATTGAAGGCAGGGGAAAGATTTTTTGTTGCTGATAGGTAAAGGTAAAGGGACCCCTGACCATTAGGTCTAGTCGTGGCCAACTCTGGGGTTGCGGTGCTCATCTCGCTTTTCTGGCCGAGGGAGCCGGCGTACAGCTTCCGGGTCATGTGGCCAGCATGACTAAGCCGCTTCTGGCGAACCAGAGCAGTGCACGGAAACGCCGTTTACCTTCCCGCCAGAGCGGTACCTATTTATCTACTTGCACTTTGACGTGCTTTCGAACTGCTAGGTTGGCAGGAGCAGGGACCGAGCAACGGGAGCTCACCCCGTCGCGGGGATTCGAACCGCCAACCTTCTGATCAGCAAGTCCTTGTTGCTGATATGGCTCAGCAAATGAGAGTTGGACATCTTTGCAAAATCAGCCAGAGTTCCAGATCTAACTCTTGCCTGACCTTAATTTCATGGGTATCCTTTTGGCTGACTAGATGCTTTGCCACGTATTTTAAACAGGATTGTTTAGGCAGAAAGGGTTGGGTGGAAGAGGTAGAGAGAGAGAAAGGGGCAGAAATGAACGGGCAAAGACTTTGTGCTTCACAAGAGTGTGTACAAACACACATGTGGGGGTTGCACACCCACAAGCAAGCCCCCAACAAAATATTTGAACAAGGGCCCTCATCTCAAGATGTCTAGGTTTTGTTCAGACCTACAACTAAAGAAAATAAGTCCCTATTTAGTGAGCTTAAAACAATTTGCAGGGAAATAGGGGCTTTGTTGATGCAGGGTCAGCGACCTCTGAGTGCTCACAGCACCTGTGGCTCCCTCTCCTCTCGCTCCCGCTGGGTTCGTTGTTTTATTTCCCCCCAGGGCTTTTTGGGGGGGGTTACTCAAGGGTACTCAGTACCGGCACCTTCCCCCAACCCCGTTAAAAGTGCAGCACTTACTGTAACAACTTCATGGTGAGTGCCAGCAACATTTTTCTAAAACAAAACACAAAGAAAAAAGCGCCACCATTGATTTCCCCCCATGTGAGCAACTGGGGGGTTTGGTGCTACGCTGCTCAGCCCACTGTCCAGGAACCAAGCCTCACTTCAGGTTTGTACATCCCCCCCCCAAGTGAGATGAACCGCACAGGCACTTGGAACTATTTGGCACAGCTGCTCGTCTCGTGTGTTTTGAGAAAATTGTGAAATTTGTGCAACCCTTCTGCAGGGCTGGGTCAGCTCAGGTTGATTGAGAGAAGTGAGGTTACAGGGAACCAGGCAGAAGGCCTTCTCGTTGTAGCGCCTGCCCTGTGGAACGCCCTCTCATCAGACGTCAAGGAAATAAGCAGCTATCTTATTTTTTGTTTTTTATTTTTAAAGGTAAAGGGACACCTGACCATTAGGTCTAGTCACGGATAACTTGGGGGTTGCGGCACTCATCTTGCTTTATTGGCCGAGGGAGCCGGCGTACAGCTTCTGGGTCATATGGCCAGCATGACTAAGCCGCTTCTGACGAACCAGAGCAGTGCACGGAAACGCCGTTTAGCTTCCCGCTGGAGCGGTACCTATTTATCTACTTACACTTGGATGTGCTTTCAAACTGCTAGGTTGGCAGGAGCAGGGACCGAACATAGGAACTCACCCCGTCGCTGGGATTCAAACTGCCGACCTTCTGATCGGCAAGCCCTAGGCTCTGTGGTTTAACCCATAGCGCCACCCACGTCCCTTAGCTATCGTATCTTTAAAAGACATCTAAAGGCAGCCCTGTTTAGGGAAGTTTTTAATATTTAATGCTGTATTGTATTTAACACTCGATTGGGAGCTGCCCAGAGTGGCTGGGGAAACTCAGCCAGATGGGCAGGGTATAAACAATAAATTATTATTATTATTATTATTATTATTAGCCTGAACCCATCCTATACAGAGCTTTTAGAAATCAAGGCAACGTCCCTCTCACCAGCAAGGATTCTGCACCCACCTCAGTCTGTTTGCCAGCACAATGAGCAAGTGCAAATGTCTAAGACTGGGAGGAATACTAAACAAAGACTTTTAAAGCAGAAACAAAAAAGGGTGGTGGCTTCCCCCACTCCCATCATCAAAGAAAGTGAAAATCAGGTGACACAGAACGCTCAGGTAAGGCCAGGAAAAGAGCAGATGGGAAAAGCATTACCTGATGATTTGAATGCAGTCAGTTGAACAGCCTGAGAGAGAAAGAGGGAGAGAGAGAGAGGGAGAACAAATCAACAGGTAGATAAATGGTTGCAAGACTCAGCAGCCACCCACCCAGCTTCCTCTGGTGTCGTAAGACCAATGCAAAAGTGCTTTGCAAACATGAAGCAAGCTAAGTCAGTCTACCTGGTAGCCATCTGATCTCGCTCTACTGACGGAATTACTGTTTGATTCCCTGCACTGCACAGCCTGTGAGGCTGAAATCAGCACAAGAGGCGTGGGACTCTTCTCAGGGGTTGTTTGTTGAGCATCCACACAGACTTGCTTTCACAAAACCTGCATGGGAGGTCACGTGCAATGTCTGGTCTGTTTTTTAGCGTTCCTTCCTATTTGTTTTACGGCAAGGTTATACAGTGGTACCTCGGGTTACAGACGCTTCAGGTTACAGACTCCACTAACCCAGAAATAGTGCTTCAGGTTAAGAACTTTGCTTCAGGATGAGAACAGAAATCGTGTGGCGGCAGCAGGAGGCCCCATTAGCTAAAGTGGTGCTTCAGGTTAAGAACAGTTCAGGTTAAGAACGGACCTCCAGAACGAAGGTACCAGAGGTACCACTGTGCAGCAGTAAGAATGTGAGAACGCAAGAAGAGCCTCTGATGGATCAGGCCAAAGGGGCTCATCCAGCCAGGCCTCCTGTTCTTACAGTGGCCAAACAGATGCCCATTATGGAAAAGCAGGACCCGAGCACCAGGGTTTCCAGAAACAGGCATTCAGAAGCGTCACTGCCTCTGACCCGGAGGCAGAACATAGCCATCATTCATCCATATCTGTTCGCACAGAGGTTTATGTATCTTCTCATCCATCAGATACTACCCCCCACTTTTTAGTGCATTCCCTATCAGCTGCCCTAACCACAGTGGTTAGTCTGTTGGGCCAGGACCTGGGAGACCAGGGTTCAAGTCCCCACATTGGGCCATGAAGCTCCCTGGGTGGGACTTCAGGCCAGTCACTGCCTCTCTCAGCCTAACCTCCCTTGCAGGGAGATTCTTGCAGGGGTTGAACGAGGAGAAGCCGCCTCAAGCTCCGAGGAGAAAAAGGCGTGATATAAATGCAAGTAAGTAAGTAAGTAAGTAAGTAAGTAAGCCTTCATTTCAAATGCTCCATACATCTAATGTTTATTGGATGGATTTCCCCCCAAACTGATTTTTGAATTCTGAATTTATTGTTATTCACGTTTTATACTGTATTTTATGCTGTTTTTTGTTGCATCAATTCAGTGTTTTAAATTTGTTGTTAGCCGCCCTGAGCCCGGTTTTTGAACCGGGAAGGGCGGGGTATAAATAAAATTTTATTATTATTATTTATTATACTGAGAATCTGAGGTTTTACATAACAAGGACTAGAAACCTCCTGTTGTTTCTAAGTAGGTCGTCTTGGAAGTGTGTGAGCTGGGGGTTTCCTTTCGACCCGGAGATCGGGGGACTATGCTACACTGCACAGTTCCTGACTTTCATCTCAGAAGGCTGCAAACTGTGAATTAACATTCTTTTCCCTTTTCCCTAATAAAACAGGCAGGTTTCTTGCCATTAAGGCTGGCATACTCAGGGACTGCGTGTGAGCCACACTGGCAAGGCAAAGGGTTTCCCTGCCCTATGGCAGTAAGGGGGCTTGGCTCCCCAGGCCCTTCCTAGCCCTGAATTTTGATAACAGGGAGCTGAAACAAGCACAGTGCCTGCAGGCGATGTCAAAACCCAGCTCTTCCTTCTGCAGATGCTGCTTGGAGCCTGGTTGGTCCCTCTTTGGCACAACAGAAAAGATCTAGGACAGAAAAAAGGAAGTCTTTCATAATGTTGTTGTTGAGTCGTTTAGTCGTGTCTGACTCTTCGTGACCCCCTGGACCAGAGCACGCCAGGCACTCCTGTCTTCCACTGCCTCCCGCAGTTTGGTCAAACTCATGCTGGTAGCTTCGAGAACACTGTCCCACCATCTCGTCCTCTGTCGTCCCCTTCTCCTTGTGCCCTCCATCTTTCCCAACATCAGGGTCTTTTCCAGGGAGTCTTCTATGTAGTGCGTAGTTAAACCGTGGAACTCCCTCCCACAGGAGGCAGTGATGGCTGCCAAGTTGGACAGCTTTGAAAAGGGTTGGATGAATTCATGGAAGAGAAGAGGGCTATCAATGGCTCTGCCTGCCTCCACAGTCAGAGGCAGCAGGACTCCTGAATCCCAGTTGCTGGAGAGATATGGCTCGTGTTCTGGTTTCCTATTCAGGCACCTGCTTGGCCACTGTGAGAACTGGGTGCTGGATTCGATGGTCACTGGCCTGATCCAGCAACCTCGGGTTAAGAACTTTATTCGTTCTGGAGGTCTGTTCTTAACCTGAAACTGTTCTTAACCTGATGTACCACTTTAGCTGCTGGACCATAAAGAAGGCTGATCGTCGAAGAATGGATGCTTTTGAATTATGGTGCTGGAGGAGACTCTTGAGAGTCCCATGGACTGCAAGAAGATCAGACTGAAGGAAATCAGCCCTGAGTGCTCACTGGAAGGACAGATCCTGAAGCTGAGGCTCCAAGACTTTGGCCACCTCATGAGAAGAGAAGACTCCCTGGAAAAGACCCTCATGTTAGCAAAGATGGAGGGCACAAGGAGAAGGGGATGACAGAGGACCAGATGGTTGGATAGTGTTCTGGAAGCTACCAGCATGAGTTTGACCAAACTGCGGGAGGCAGTGGAAGACAGGAGTGCCTGGTGTGCTCTGGTCCAGGGGGTCACGAAGAGGCTTACACGACTCAACGACTAAACAACACCACCACCACTTTAGCTAGTGGGGCCTCCCGCTGCTGTTGCGCGATTTCTGTTCTCATCCTGAAGCAAAGTTCTTAACCCGAGCTACTATTTCTGGGTTAGCGGAGTCTGTAACCTGAAGCGTCTGTAACCCGAGGTACCACTGTTTTTAAGATTTTATTACGCATGTCAATAAGGAAGCACATGGTCACCTCCACCTGCTTATCTGTGGATTTCATTGATTCAGTCATCTATATTATCCTGCTCATGACAGTAACGGGTTTTATTTTAATTCTATGTTTATACTCAGTCTTCTATTTTTTAATTATGTGTTTCTCTTCTTGTTGTTTCTCCGTGATGTAAAGCAACAACGAAATTAATCAACATTCTAAGCCCTGTGTGCAGCTGATCGTATCTTTGCTTCTGGGACTAACAGATGGGAATCAGCAGCGACCGACCTTGGCATTTCAGAAATCTGCGCAAATTGCAAAATTAATCCCCCTTGCCTGAGCCAAAGGCTGAGTTCCTAGGAGCTCAGGCAATGGCGTGGTCCCTCTTGCCCAACACCCGGGGTCAATGGGGAGAAGCTGATGGGGTTCCATTTCAGCCGCTGATCGGCTTGGCCAATCAGGGCAGCAAAATGAGCCCAGGGTTCATCCTTGCCAGAAGATTCCCCAGCCTGTTTTTCAGATGGTTTAGTAAACAAAAACAAAACAAGGTGGGGAGGATGAGCACTGTTTATTTGGCTGAGAGGCAACTAGTGCCCTTGGGAGTTGAATAGTTAGTACTTGGCATAATCCAGTTTGATAGCAGGGGACAAACAGGGCCAAAAAAAAGTAATCAACTTTGAAAACCTATTTCTGACTTTTCAGAGTCCTTCATTCAGACCGTCAGCTTGGAGGCTGCCGCTGTGAGCAGAAAGCTTGATGGAACAATGAGCGAGTTGCCCTCCTTGCATGGAGTCAACCCTGTCTCTAGCAACGCATGGCAATCTTTCCGCAACACGCCTGCTTGCTTTAGGGGCAGCTCAGTAGCCGTGACCCTTTTAGGTGGGCTTGTTGTTTTGGTCGCCCAGGCTCTCGGGAGAGAAGGGTGCCTTTTTAAAAAGCCCCCCGTGTTCCTACACTCCAGTGCCTTTGGCACAGCTCTAAAACGAATTGTTGCTCCCTGCCTGCGAAGGCAAGATGATAAAGGTGGGACTCTGGAAGGAGGAGGGGAAAGTCCACCTCTCAGGAACCATGGGAGGAAAACAAGGCGGTTAAAGGGGGCTAGGGCACCTAATCAGCGCCAGCAGATACTGAGGACATGCCACAAAGTGGGGGAGACAGCAGGCAGCTATATTTGGCTCCGGTTTAACACTGCATTGGAAAAGGGGGGGGGCAAAGTTCTCCTCCCCCTACCGCCTCTATCACTTGCAGAGAAAAGAAATTGCATTCCAAAATCATCAAAGCAGAGAAAATATATTTAGGGGAAACTCTCACGGGTGGGGCAGAGAACATAAGAATGTAATAAGAGCCTTAACAGATCAGCACCCTGTTCCCACAGCGGCCAAGCTGCTGTGAGAAACCCGACAGCAGGACTGGCGCACCAGAGCCCTCTTCCGTCCCGGTGTTTCCAGAAACTGGCATTCGGAAGCGCTGCCGCTCCAACTGTGGAGCCGTCCTGGCTAGGAGCCATCCGTAGGCACTCCCCCCCCCCACCATGCACTTGCCTAACCCTCTGTCAAAGCCATCCCAGTTGGTTGCCACTGCTGCTTCCAGTGGGAGGGAGTCCCACTGGCTTTTACCTTACTTCACTTCAGGGCAAGGGCTATTGCTCAATGGCAGAAAGCCCATGAAAAGTTCCAGTTTCAATACTTGGCAACTCCATGATGCAGGCGGGGGGGGGGGGACTGAAACCCCGGAGAGCTATGCTGAGTCAGGTGGCCCCATGGTCTGGTTCTGACTGGGGACCTAGTTTTATGGGACAGGTCATACCTTAGCGGTGGAGCACCTGTTTCTAAGGCAAAAGGTCCTGGGTCCAGTCCAGGAAGGGCCTGGCAAAGCCCCAGGTGACACACTGAGAAGCTGTTGCCCGTCCGTGTAGACAGTACTGAGTCGGGTGAACCAAGGGTCTGACTCTGTGCAAAGCATCTTCCTCTGTTCCTACTTTTGAGGCAGCCAGCGGGCGCTTGTCTTTTTTTGCTCATTCTACAGAGCCATCTCATCTTAGCTGTCAACTTACAGATTTGAAAATAAGGGACCAGCAGCCTCGAAAATAAGGGATCAGCAGCCAAAATAAGGGATTTTCGGGGAACAGGGATGTTCAACTTCTGAGCCCCTCCGAGCCAAAGGCAGAAAGCCCAGCCAGCAGCCAAATGAAGCCTCATCAATAAGGGACAGAAGCGGGACATGGCGCTGGGATAAGGGTCTGTCCCGCCAAATAAGGGACACTTGACAGCTATGCATCTCATCGGTCATTCTGAGTTCTCAATGGGGAAGGAAGGCACCATCATGAGATAGCTCCTTCCATGGGGTGGGGGTCCAGATCAGTGCAGAAGAAACATTTCCTTCGGGGGACACACACACACACACACACACACACACCACCCTTGGCCACTTCACAACAATAAGGTAAGTTTCAAATTCTGCACCCACTGGAATCCTAAAGACATTCTTAAGAGCTCTGAGAACAAAGTGGAATCAGAATTTGGGAGGGATCCCAAGGGGGACCAGTCCAGTCCCCGGCAGCGCAGGTAGGAAAACAGAAGCCTCTTTCACAGGGGGAGGAAACTTTGGAGAAGCTGAAGGACTAAATCTCAGCCCAGCAGTGGCTCAAGCGCCACTTGGAATGCGCGACCAGCCCTCATGGCTTCTTCTAACCAACAGGTGGAGCTCTGCTCCTTAAAGAGAAGGGAGGGAGGAAGAGGCTGCAGCTGCAGGTGGTCCCAGGTTCAACATCCCCCCCCGCACCTCCAGGTACATCTGCGTCAAGGCCTCCTATCAGAGGAGGGGGAGGCAGGTGGACGAAGGGTGCGGCCTGGAACAAAGCAGCTTCCAGTGCAACACAATGGTTAGTGCTGGACTATGGACTGGGAGGCCAGGATTCCAGCCTCTCTCCTGGCCATCAAGAAGCTCACTGGGCGAGACCTTGTGAGGGGCAGTCGCTGCCTTCCAGCCTAGCCTACATTGCAGGGCTGTTGCTGTGTGAATAACTTAGGGAGTCAAGGAGAACCATGTGACCACCTTGGAGCTCCTCAGAAGAGAAGGCGGCATATAAGCGCAATAAGCAAGTAAATAAATAAATAAATCAAATAATCTGGGTAGGTGGGGATGAGCTACATACCGGCCTCTCTGGAGACATAATTGATGCAAGTCCCGCTGGGATTTTGGCGCTGAAGTTCCCTGTGCGAGGGAGAAAGGAGGATCAGCCGGGATGCAAAAACAAAACAAAACAAAAATAGTCAAAGATGCTAATTTCATTGCAGGTGGAACAAGCGCCACCTTTGTACCCTTGCCGCTGCTGTTCTTCGTTGCAGAGTCCTTCTCCGAGGAGGGGGAGGCTGTATTCTCTGGGGTGGAGGGGCTGAACTTGCCCACCTCCCAGGATGTGTTCCTAGGGCTTGACAGATAGTTGATGGGGTGGGAACAGTTCTGAAATGACACAAAGCAGTTGTACAGCATCCGCACCCCCAGACAGGCGGCTCCCAGCCCCCCAAGGCCACGCTCCGCCCTCTGCAGTTGGAGGCAGCAAGGCACCCGAATGCCACGGAGGGGGGGGCGGAGAGCAGTGCTGGATTTAGGGTGGTACAGGGGACACAAAATCAAGAAGATCCGCTTGCGCAGGGGCCATGCTAATCTTCTCTGTATCGTTTTCTATGCCAAGCCTCACTAAGAACTTAAATTGGTTTTTTTAAAAAGAGTACAGGCCAACTTCTATTTATAATTAGGCATTTAACTGCACAGCTTTACTTAAGACTTGAAAGATTTGATAAAGATGGAAGAGGAGGCAAGATGGCTTTCGCTAATATGACACAGCATGAAAAAATATATTCCTCCCTTTCACTGAGGCAAGCAGGAGTTATGCGCTGACTGATTTTGCAATGATTTGAGATAACAGCTTGGAACAATATACAGTGCAGTTGTTTGCAGAAGTTTTTTATATTCATTAGGGTGGTGCAGGGGACACAAAATCAAGAAGATCCATAACTGAGAAGATCTGCTTTGGGGCACCAAATGTTGGCCTTGCACAGGGCGCCATATTACAAAAGATTGCCAAAGGCTGTCCCTGGGGAGAGTTGCTCTTGCGCTCGACTCCCATTTGTGGGTTTTCCTTGGGGGCACCTGGCTGGGAACTGTGATAACAGGACTCTGGAATAGATGGGCCTCCTTTGGCCTGACCCAGAGCAGCCTCTTCTGGTGCTCTTTATGTCTGGAGAAGAAACAGTCAGCCAGAAACAGCCATCACCCAACCAACTTTATATACCGTATTTTTTGCTCTATAAGACTCACTTTTTCCCTCCTAAAAAGTATGGGGAAATGTGTGGGCGTTTTATGGAGCGAATGCAGGCTGCGCAGCTATCCCAGAAGCCAGAACAGCAAGAGGGATTGCTGCTTTCGCTGCACAGCGATCCCTCTTGTTGTTCTGGCTTCTGAGATTCAGAATATTTTTTTTCTTGTTTTCCTCCTCCAAAAACTAGGTGCATCTTGTGGTCTGGTGCGTCTTATGGAGTGAAAAATACGGTATTTCCCCCCATATAACCCACATAAGAAAACAGAACTTAAAGAGACAAACACATAAAAGCTAAACTGAACTGAACCAAGGCTGGCACGGGATGTTAGGTTCACAAGAAGAAACGGCAAAGGTGGTTGTGTGGATACTTGCGAGGAGACGCAGAAGGAACGCCGTTGTAAGATATGAGAGAGCCAGGGGGGCTTAAAACGCATCTGGAAACATAAATCTATAGCTCAAACCATCAAAGGCGCAAGGAACACTGAGAATAAAAGGCACTATATTACATCAGGAAAATCTTTTCAACCAGTTAGATGTTACCTTTCCAAGATTTCTCAAGAGGCTAGTGGAGGACACAAATGCAATTTTTCCACCTTTTTATGCATTTAACAGAATCCTGCCACATTGAGACAAAAGAGGTCACAATTGTTTTTCCTTTTCTTTTAATTTTAAAAAAGGGGGTGTACCAGGGATGTTTTTCATTCGTTGCAATCAAATTCTATATATTTTGCACAAACATTTTCCACCTTTCAGCAACCAACAGGAATGCAGCAATAAAAGGGTAATTTAATAAATATTTTGTTTTTAATTTTTCCCTCTCTTTCCAAAAAAAAAAAGGGGGGGGGGATTTCCTTCAAAAAATTAAAATATTCTCCTTTAGGGTCTTATTTTGTGCTAACTTTAATGGCTGCAGGGCAGTGGCCGGCATAAGGGGTGTCCTGAATAAGAAAGAGCAGATTTGTTCTCTATTTTGTTCTAGAGGGCAGAACTAGAATCACCGTTCTGGAAGCCCACAAGGTCTCTAGCACTGGCTGACTCATATGCAGTGGTTTTTAGGGGGAGTTGGAGGGGAGAGGGGTCAGGCAGGGGGAGACCCCAGCTCCAGACCACAAACCTACTGTGAAAGAGAGAGCCTTTTTCTTCTCCTTCATCCGCTGGATGGCATTTCGCACCTGCAAATTAAGCACAGGTATGAAACTGGCCCCTTCCAGCCCACAGAATGAACACACAACAAGATGCCTCAGGCACTAACGGCACTTTTTAAACAACAACAACAACAACCACAACCACACCCCCTGTGCATTTATCTGTATTTGTTGTGGGGTAAGCAGTTACCGGCATTGCAGTGCCAAGGGAAATTCTTCCTGCCTTTATGATGATGATTATTTAACTAAATTTATTACCACTTTTTGCCATAGCAACTCAGTGCGACTTACAGAAACAAAACACATACATTAAATCTGGGGCAGTGGGGGTGAGGGTGTTCAAAGGTCCCACCCACTCTAAATGGCTGTAAGGTAAAGGGATCCCTGACCATAGGAAAGGAATTGAAAATAAAACTGCAAATATCCTAATGCTGTTACACAAATCTGTGGTGCATCCTCCACAGTACTGTGTAGAGTAAAGGTAAAGGTAAAAGGTAAAGGAACCCCTGACCATTAGGTCCAGTCGTGGCCGACTCTGGGGTTGCTGCGCTCATCTCGCTTTATTGGCTGAGGGAGCCGGTGTACAGCTTCCTGGTCATGTGGCCAGCAGGACTAAGCCGCTTCTGGTGAACCAGAGCAGCGAACGGAAACACCATTTACCTTCCCGCTGGAGCGGTACCTATTTATCTACTTGAACTGGTGTGCCTTCGAACTGCTAGGTTGGCAGGAGCAGGGACCGAGCAAAGGGAGCTCACCCTGTCACAGGGATTCGAACCGCCGACCTTCTGATCGGCAAGTCCTAGGCTCTGTGGTTTAACCCACAGCCCCACCCGCGTCCCTTTCTAAATGGCTGTAGAGATAGTTAAAAGCCAAAGGCCTGGTTTTTGCCTGGTGCCTAAAGAGGTGCAATGACGGTCGCTGGGGAGAGCATTCCTCAAGAAGGGGGTCACCACAGAAAAGGCCAGTTCTTGTGTTGCCACGGGGGGGGGGTGCACACAAAGAAGAGCCTCAGATGACAATTGCAGGATCCAGGTTGATTCCTGTGGGGCAGGGGCTCCATGGTGGTGGTGGGGAAATCCTGGCATTTAATTGTTTTCAAAATGCACCTGCTAGTCGTATGTAGCTATTTCCTCAGCTGAAGAGGAAAAGGCAGGGAAAACAGCAGCAACTGCCCACCTCCGCCGGGTGCCATCTGTCCACAGAGGAGTCAGTTGGGGAGCAAAGTTGTCCAACATGCAACAGACTTTGCACCTGGCTGTGCAGGACTGAGATTGTCCTACAGGCTGGAGGTTTCCTCACTTCTGCTCTGCGGTGTGGCTGCGTCTTACACGGGGGTTTGGCTCCCAGGGTTCCACGTATATGTGGAAGACTAGCAACCGCTCGCACGAGATCTAGTGGGAACTTGGATGGCCCTAGGGCAGGCATGGCCAAACTCGGCCCTCCAGCTGTTTTGGGACTACAACTCCCATCATCCCTAGCTAACAGGACCAGGGGTCAGGGATGATGGGGATTGCAGTCCCAAAACAGCTGGTGGGCCGAGTTTGGCCATGCCTGCCCTAGGAGATCTTGCCAGCAGAATGGCAAGTAGTCAGAATGCCACCACACACACACAAACACACATGGGAGGATCCAGCAGATTTCAGGGACCCCCAAGGCCATCACCATGAGGGTCCCTGAAATCCTAGCTGGTTTCACAAGCCATTGATCACATCCTCCCAAGCTCATTTTCAAAGTCTGAAGAGTTGTTGCAGAGAGAACAGGGTGCCAAATCTGCCCCGTTTGCGTAGTGTGGCTGTCCCTTACCTCGCTGTTGTAGATAGCATAGACCAGGAATATGTAGAGACCCTGTAGGAAGACAGAGGGAAGAATCCATGCCAGGGACCTGGAAACAGCTGCTGGGTCAGCATCTTTGCCTTGTTAGCCCCCCAAACAGACATACAGGGAAGGCCAAACGATGTCTCTCTCCCAACCAAGGGGCAGAACTGTCCCTTTCACAAAGAGACGGGCAATTGCCAGCCCTTGGCCTGATTTCATGCGACCATTGGCTTAATTCATCCAGGGGGAAAGGAGGACAAAGAAAAGAGAAAGTGTGGGGTAGACAAAGTGAGAGAAAGGGTCCCATCCATTTTTTATTCCTGGTAACTGAGACAAACTGAGGCAAGACTCTGAAGTTAGAACACAGGTGTGTGTGTGTGTGTGTGTGTGTGAGAGAGAGAGAGAGAGAGAGAGAGAGAGAGAGAGAGAGAGAGAGAGCCCCCACACCAGCCCCCTTCTAAGGCAGCATACAGCAAAAATTAACTTTGGACCAACACGGCCTCAATCCCTAGCCAGATTTTTGTTTCCCTCAGTCCCCCCCCCCCGCCCACATCCTGAAGAAGAAGAGCTCTGGTGGACTCAGAAGCTTGCCTCACTATTTTGTGACATTTTGCCTGGTCATAATGAAGGGCCTTTGGGCATTTTTCAAAATAAAAGTGGCACCGCATGCACAAGCCTAGCCTTCCTCTTCCTCCTCTCTGGACATCTGGCGTTTTCCGCTCCAGAGCTGGCACTACTCACAACAAGGAGCGGTTCAAACAAATACAATACGAATGAATTAACTGTGCGTTGTGAGAAATGACCCATCCTTTTGTCTGTTTCTTTCTGAGAGAGGAAGCCGCCTCAGAAGTCTCGGATGATGAACCTTCAGAAACACAACTGCCGGCCAAGAGTTTTCCTAGTGCATCCCTCCCCCTCCCCGCTGCCCCCCCAACGTAAACAACATCCTGCTCTCGAGTCCCTGAGCTTGGCACTGGGTCGGGAGAACAGTCTCCTCTCATAATTACTACACCCTCCTGCTGTGCTCCTCTGATGCTTTGCCCCCTGCTTTGGTGTCTTATCAGGAGAGAATCACTTCCTGTGTTCCTTCAGCTATCAGGAAGCGTTGCAGCTGATGCACTAATTGTGGCCGGCATCTGTGCAACAAGCCCACTCCTCCACAGGCTGGGGCAG
Source organism: Podarcis pityusensis (assembly GCF_964106645.2). Classification (NCBI taxonomy): domain Eukaryota; kingdom Metazoa; phylum Chordata; class Lepidosauria; order Squamata; family Lacertidae; genus Podarcis; species Podarcis pityusensis. The sequence goes on from NW_028293240.1 coordinate 35,600, forward strand.
GAGCGCTGCACACTCTGGCACTGATATAACCTTCGTTGATGATGAAGGGCGGCTGCTCATCCTCAGAAGAAACACTCCCGTCCCTCTTATTGGCATCGGCACTCGGAGCAGAGCAGCTTGGGGGAGGAAGGTATGGTCCTTTGAATGTCCGCTTGTCTTGTTTCATGCAAGCAATTACTTCTCTGAATAAAGCGCAATTTGTGTGATGGACACCTCCTTCCTAGCCTTTCACAGGAGATTCCCAAATTACTTTTCCTGCTGCTCTGGAGGGTAGGCCCTTAACCAATGGATCCAAATGACGAGAATGGGAATTCCAACTAAACTTTCTGGCAGTTATGAGACAGTAGAACCAGACAGAAGAGAAGGAAAAGACCCTGGTGTTGGGAAAGATGGAGGGCACAAGGAGAAGGGGGCGGCAGAGGACGAGATGGTGGGACAGTATTCTTGAAGCTACCAGCTTGAGTTTGACCAAACTGCGGGAGGCAGTGGAAGACAGGAGGGCCTGGCGTGCTCTGGTCCAGGGGGTCACGCAGAGGCGGACACGATTAAACGACTAAACAACAACAACAAGAACCAGACTCCCTCAGAAGGACTCTCCTCCCTTGGATGTTTTCTTGGGCACCCATCCGTTAGGGACACTGCAGTTGTGATTTCCACGTTGAATAAGGTTGGGCTTGTGATGGAAATGGCAGGGTCCCTTCCAACTCTACGGTTCTGTGATTCTGTAATTCTACTCTGATTCACGTATCTAGTCGTATTTTGACTAGAAAGGGGTCCCTTCAAATGGGCAGGTGTGCTAGGGAGCCCCTATAGAAGGGTGGGAGGGAGGAGGGAGGGGAGGGGAGGGGAGGGAAGGGAGAGAGAGACTTTGGAGGGAAGGAAACATTGTTTTCTCAATAATAAATAATAAATTAATAATTTTTTATTTATATCCCGCCCTCCCCAGCCGAAGCTGGGCTCAGAGCGGCTAACAACAATAAAATAATACATTCTAAAATCATTTCATTATAAAATTAATTCAAATCTAATCAATACAGGTCACTCACTGCTTGCTTGAGGGTTATGTTCTGGGGACTGAGTGTAAAGCCAGAGTGAGGTCTAGTCAGAACCACCCTTGCAACCTCCCCCCGCATGAGTGACCTTACCTCTCTGAAGCTGTGAGCCAAGCGGTCCTTGCCCCCAAAGCAAGGCAGAGGTTGGAAGCTCTCCTCCTTGCTTACTGGGCTCTGGGAATTCCTCACATGGAATTGCCCGCTAAGCAAGGCACAGAGCTTAAAAGGTTTCCCCACGCCACAGAAAGAGCTTTTAAACTCTCAGACTTCCATGCGCTTAATTTGCGTGATTTGCAACTGGCCAGTTGGCTAGCGCATAAAGTTGAAATCACACAAGTTTTAATTAGCCAAAGTTGTGAGTTACCTGTGTGAATTGAACCATTGCTGAAAGAAGCTCTTGCTGGATGGAGGAGAAGCAGCCGCTGAGCAAGAGGGAGAGATTTCAGCCGTGGCAAAACACCAGGAAGCTGGTATGGTCAGGGCCTCCCCTGCTGCACAGTGCTGGATATTGCAAGGCCAGCTCTGGGCAGAATGTTCAAAGAGAGAACGATTGAAGCTCAAGCTGGCCTTTTGAAGGTCTTCCTCCCTGATGGTGAGGCACTCTGCATGTGCTCAAAGGCATCTTTGCCGTCACAAGGTGCAGCCTCCAGCATGGGCAACGGATCCCCGTGTCTGTGTGTGTTCACGCACATACACACGTGCCAGAGAGATATTTTGCAGGGAAGGTCTGCCTTCCTAGGCAGCTTACCTGGAGGGAGTTCAGCACAATGAAGATGTAGGCCCACGTGATACTGACGTGCACAAGAACACCACACACCCAGGTCAGTCCCAGGACTGGCAGAAGCACCAGCACTGGCTTGGCCGTTGCCCTGGAAGAGGACAAAGGGGGTTGTGGGGTTGGGGTGGGAGGCAAGAGGGAAAGCAGGGAGTCAACTCATCTGTAGCCAAAGTCAGCGCCAGGGGAGCAAGTCTTTGCCGGTGATGATTACTGTGATTACTAAGTCTCAACACAGGTCTCAAAAACAAGTCATGTCAGATGACTCCCATTTCTTTTTTGATAGAGTTTGCAGATGACACCAAATTTGGATAGGTAACTAATGCCACAGAAGACAGAATTCAAAATGACCGTAACAGGTTGGAGAACTGGGCCCAAGCTAACAGAATGAATATCAGTAGGGACAAATGTCAGGTTCTGCACTTGCAACAATAGAGGCACAACACGTAGGCTAATAGTAGAAAATATACAATAGAATATCATTCAAATTATAGGAGTCAGCCAAAGTTCATATGTACAATATAACAGAGTGGTAATGAGGACCGTCAAGCCGTGTGTTCAGAACAGATGTCTAACAACAACAACAACAACAACAACAATTTATTATTTATGCCCCGCCCATCTGGCTGGGCTTCCCCAGCCACTCTGGGCGGCTTCCAACAAAACATTAAAATACAATAACCTATTAAACATTAAAAGCTTCCCTAAACAGGGCTGCCTTCAGATGTCTTCTAAAAATTTGGTAGTTGTTTTTCTCTTTGACATCTGGTGGGAGGGTGTTCCATAGGGCACGTGCCACTACCAAGAAGGCCCTCTGCCTGGTTCCCTGTAACTTGGCTTCTCACAGTGAGGGAACCGCCAGAAGGCTCTCAGAACTGGACCTCAGTGTCCGGGCTGGATGATGGGGGTGGAGACGCTCCTTCAGGTATACTGGACCGAGGCCGTTTAGGGCTTTCAAGGTCAGCACCAGCACTTTGAATTGTGCCTGGACACGTACTGGGAGCCAATGTAGGTCTTTCAAGACCGGTGTTATATGGTCTTGGTGGCCGCTCCCAGTCACCAGTCTAGCTGCCACATTCTGGATTAGTTGTAGTTTCCAGGTCACCTTCAAAGGTAGCCCCATGTCGAGCGCATTGCCGTCTAAGGACAGTTTCACAATAGTCTTTCAAAAGTTTCAACGGAAGACATCTCAAAAGCCTCAAAAGGACAGAGTCTCCGGAATGATACTACTGTTTCGTAATAGTCTTCATCAGTTGGAAATAAGATACAATTCATACAACCGATGAATGAATGAACTAAGCTACCTGCATACACGTTGTAAAATAAAGCAGAATATACAAAACAGAATAAATAAAGTTACATACCCGATATTCTTCAACAGAATATGTAAGAAAGATTCATGCTAAGGTTCGGTGCTCACTAGATAGTGTAGCTGCTGATACTTGATACACAATTGCACAGGACATATGGAGCAAGTCACAGGTGTTCCCAATAACGATATACTTAAAGGAACAGTATGGCATATATAGCATGCAGAAACAAAGTAGACCCATGAAAAACAAATATACAGAGGAATAGTATTAAATGAGCTTTTGTTAAATGAGTACAAAATGAACTTTTGAAACCTTTGAGAGGTCTTCTGTTGAAACTTTTGAAAGACTATTGTGAGACTGTCCTTAGACATCTGTCTTGAACACACGGCTTGACGGTCCTCGTTACCACTCTGTTATATTGTACATATGAGCTTTGATTGGCTGACTCCTATAATCTGAATGATATCATTGTTCTATTATATATTTTCTACTAACCATTAGCCTAGGTATTGTGTTTGTACTGTTGTGCTTGGTTCTTATTGCAACACAGGGGTTTGTTTTAGGTTCCGCACTTAGGCAGATGCACAAATATAAGATGAGGGACACCTGGCTGACTAGCAGGACATGGGAAAAGGATCTAGGGATCTTGGTGGACCACAAGCTCAACATGAGTCCACCGGGTGATGCAGCAGCAAAAAAAGGCAAATGCATCAACAGAAGTCGAGTGTCCAGATCAAGGGAAATCATAGTCCAATTATAGGCACCACAATTTAAGAAGGACGTTGACAAGTTGGAAGGTGTGCAGAGGTGGGCAACCAAGATGATCAAGGGTCTGGAAACCAAGGCTTATAAGGAACCCTTGAAGGAGCTGGGTCTGTGTAGCCTGGAAAAGAGGAGGCTGAGAGGAGACATGATGGCCATCTTCAAATATCTCAAGGGTTGTCAGGTGGAAGAGGGAGCAAGCGTGTTTTCTCCTACTCTGGAGGGTAGGACTCAAACCAATGGCTTCAAGCTGTGCAAGCTGGTCTATTGGGGCAAATGGGGCCCCACCAACCTCAGCCTGTCTTCTTACTTATAACTCGCCAGGGGGTGACCCTGCCTGTCATTCACTCTGCCTTCATCTCCTTGTCCTCCTCTCTACTAATCCCAATGGGCATCAGCTGCTATTGCACATTCCTGCCTTGCAGGGGGTTGGAATGGATGATCCTCAGGATCCCTTCCAACTCTAAAGGTAAAGGTAAAGGGACCCCTGACCACTAGGTCCAGTTGTGACCGACTCTGGGGTTGCAGCGCTCATCTCCCTTTATTGGCCGAGGGAGCCGGCGTACAGCTTCCGGGTCATGTGGCCAGCAGGACTAATCCGCTTCTGGCGAACCAGAGTAGCGCACGGAAACGCCATTTACCTTCCCGCCAGACCAGTACCTATTTATCTACTTGCACTTGGAATTGCTTTCGAACTGCTAGGTGGGCAGGAGCAGGGACCGAGCAACGGGAGTTCACTCTGTCGTGGGGATTCAAACCGCCGACCTTCTGATCGGCAAGTCCTAGGCTCTGTGGTTTAACCCACAGCTCCACCCGCGTCCCTCCAACTCTACAACTCTACAATTGACTTCTATGGCCATGTTCACACTAAAGCACTAGGATACCAATTTAAACCATTGTGGCTTCCCCCAGAGAATCCTGGGAGATGCACTTGATGTTGTGAACCACCCTGTGGCCTTCAGGTGAAGGGCAGTGTACAAATATTGCAACACTTTAAATCGATGATGGGAATGTGGCCTCTGATTCTGTTTTATTGTTTAAAGTATTTATATCCCACCTTTTCCTCAAAGTTGCTCAAGGTTGTGTACATGGTTCTCCCCTCCTCACAACCCTGTGAGGTAGGCTGGGCTGAGAGGCAGCGACTGGCTTCCAAGGACACCCAGTGAGCTTCTTGGCCAGGCATGGATTTGAACCCTGGCCTCCCCGGTCCTAGTCTGACCCTCCAAGCACCACTGGCTCTCACACTTCTCCCCCCTAGCAAATGGCATTCAGACAGATGTCCTTTTCCTTCTCTGGTGCTCTTCTCTGGAGGGGGCGGGGGCAGCCCCCAGGGGCCTCCGGGACTCACCAGATCTGGATGCCAATCTGCTTTTCCAAGCTGCTGTTGGGGGTCAGCATCCTTGACCGCCGGCGTGCACTGGAGACTGTCACCATCACCACTCGGAAAAGCACAAAGGTGTTCACCTGCAAAGGAGAGGGGCGAGAGGGTCAGGGACTGGACCTGAAACAGCAGCCAGAGGCTTTAAGAGGTGGCAGTTGTGGAGGGGGAAGATTTCCCAGAATCCTCCTCTCGGGGAACACGGGAACACTGCCCCCCCCCCCAGGATATTGTTGTGTAAATCAGAATTATCTCCCACACACATGGAAAGTAAACGCACCCTGTGGTCTGCAGAGTTCTTCTTTGTCTTGTGAAGGCGCCGAGTCTGAAAACCACCGAATCCCAACATTTGCTCACACGCACCCAGTCCTGCTCTTAACAGAGAAATCTGAGGGCTCCCTTGGACAAAAAACAAGGACACCAGCCAGGAATACCAGAGCAAAACAGCAGCCAGTAGGCTTGGTCTTGATTGAAGACTGTCGCGACAGGACTCCCACCTGCCACAAGGTGGAACAAGATGGAAGCCCCGAACAAAAGAGAACCCAAACTTTGATTAGCTGCTAATCTCCATGTTACATCCCCCCCAAACTACATCACTCATACATCACGGTTACATCATGAAAGGGGAACCATGGGGCAGGGTCGAGGATGCTCAGATTCCTGGCACCAGACCTCCCCTTTCATGATGTAATCGTGATGTAGTTTGGGGGGAAAGTAACATGGGGATTAGCAACTAATAAAAGTTTTGGGTTCTCTTTTGTTGGGGGCTTCCATCTTGTTCCACCTGGTGGCAGGTGGGAGTCCTGTCGCGACAGACTTCAATCAAGACCAAGCCTACTGGCTGCTGTTTCGCTCTGGGATTCCTGGCTGGTATCCTTGTTTTTTGTCCAAGGGAGCCCTCAGATTTCTCCGTTAACACTGCCACACATGGTAGCAAGAACCTTTTGCATTGCAAACCCCGCCAATGAAAGGAGGAGGGCTTACCGTCAGAACACACTTACCGTCAGGACGAAGAGAACCGGCCCCACAAAAGCCCAGATGATATCCGTCTGCACGTTCAGCCAGCAATGGTTCTCTGCCACGTACTTGTTGAACGACGTGGCCAGGGTCACACCAACAATAACCACAGGAAGCCCTGAAGAGGCAAGCAGGGAAGGACGGTGAACTGCCAACTTTCCTTCTGCATACCACCTGCCCTGGGGCAACTGAGGGGTTCTTAAGCTGTTGGGCCCAAGGCTTGGGGTGGGACCTGGGGGCCTTATCCAGTTGGCCAGTCTCAGGAGACCTCCTAAGAGCCCATTTTTCTTTGCTTCTCAGCAGGACACAGGGGCCCCCTCCACGCATCCTTTCTATTGTGCATTCATGACAATTTGTGCTCATGGTGGTATCTCGGCAGGGCAGTTACACATGTGTCCCAGTTTACCAGGGACTGTCCTGGAATTATAGAAGCTGTCCTAGTTTCTGAATTGATGCTGGAATGTCCCACTTTTCCTTTTTCCTCCCCTTCACGTCTCAGAGAACAATTCAAAGTGGTGTGGGAGGGCAGGTGGGTGCTAATTATACTGAAAATAAAATCATAGAATCATAGAATCATAGAATCATAGAGTTGGAAGAGACCACAAGGGCCATCGAGTCCAACCCCCTGCCAAGCAGGAAACACCATCAGAGCACTCCTGACATATGGTTGTCAAGCCTCTGCTTAAAGACCTCCAAAGAAGGAGACTCCACCACACTCCTTGGCAGCAAATTCCACTGTCGAACAGCTCTTACTGTCAGGAAGTTCTTCCTAATGTTTAGGTGGAATCTTCTTTCTTGTAGTTTGGATCCATTGCTCCGTGTCCGCTTCTCTGGAGCAGCAGAAAACAACCTTTCTCCCTCCTCTATGTGACATCCTTTTATATATTGGAACATGGCTATCATATCACCCCTTAACCTCCTCTTCTCCAGGCTAAACATGCCCAGCTCCCTTAGCCGTTCCTCATAAGGCATCGTTTCCAGGCCTTTGACCATTTTGGTTGCCCTCCTCTGGACACGTTCCAGTTTGTCAGTGTCCTTCTTGAACTGTGGTGCCCAGAACTGGACACAGTACTCCAGGTGAGGTCTGACCAGAGCAGAGTACAGTGGCACCAAATACCTGCACCAAATGAAGGAAATGGTGAGGCCGGCATACGAAGCACTTCCTATAATCTTGACGGAAAATGTAATAAATCCACTTTGAATTATTTAATTGCAATGCTTCAGCAGCCAGCCATTTATTAGGAAATGTGTGGAGTGTTGATTCCATTATTGTAGATGACCTACTCAGAAAGAAGTCCCACTGTATTCAATGGAACTTACTCCCAGGTAATTGGGTAAAGACTTAGACTGCAATCCTAAGCATTTTTACTCAGAACTAAGTCCCACTGAGTTCAACAGGATTTATTTGCTGGTATGTTCTGGATAATTCTCCCAGTTTCCATTATCGTTATCGTTATCATTATCATCATCATCTTTCCCCCTCAAGGGAGCTTATAGGCTAAAATTTATTTCATTCTATTAATCTGTGGAAAGTGTTGTAAATGATCCCTGCCCTCGCACATTTTTCTTACAACAATCCTGCAAGGTAGGTTCAGTGGAGAGGTTGTAACTGGCTCAAGGTGACCCATGTTGGTGCGCGCGTGATGTCTATACATGCAGTGCGAGAAACTTCCTGATATAGAAGACGATGTCCCTGTTTTCATCAGAGAAAATGCTTGAGGGGATGCAAAAGCTTTTGGACTATAGCTCTGCTCCATGGTTATACTGCCTCATTTCTGAATCAGCGCAGACTCCCTTATCCCCCTGCTGAAATCCTTTTCATACTATGATTAGAGTTGGAGGGCAACTGGTTGAGCCCTCTTCTGCAACGCGATAGGGCAAGAATGCCCCTCAGGATGGCCGTACAGTGGTGCCTCGGTTCACGAACTTAATTTGTTCCGGAACTCCGTTCTTAAACCGAAACTGTTCTTAAACCAAGGCGTGCTTTCCAGGGCTGTCTTAAGCATATGTGGCACCGGGGTGCAAAGATCCACCTGGCGCGCCCCCCCCCCGATTGCCCAGTTCCAGGCGCGCAGGAGGGGGGAGCCGGCCGGCTGACTCAGCGTCTCGCTGGCTTGGTTGCCCCCAAACTTGCAGCACAGAGCCGTCTGCAGCAGAAGAGCGCACCACGGCGCTCTGACTGATGGGCGGGCTCTTCCCCAGACTCGACTCTCGGGCCCTGGACTCTCGGCCTGGTGCCCGGGTGCCCCACACCCCTAGTGCCCATGGGTAAGACGGCCCTGGTGCTTTCCCTAATGAGGCCTCCCACTGCCGGTGCCCTTCCACCATTCGGATTCCATTCTTAGACTGAGGTAAAGTTCTCAAACCAGGACACCATTCCAGTTTTGCGGAGTTCATAAACCAAATCATTCTTAAACCGGACTGTTCTTAAACCGAGGTACCACTGTAATGTGGTCACACTGGAAAGCATTGCAAAACTACTAATAAAGTGTGGCAATGTGTGTAAAACAATTGCTAATGCATTGTTATGGCATCAACAGCATTTTTCAGAATACCCCCACAAGACCCCCAAAGTTTGGAGGGCCTTCCCAGCTGCTTCCGGTTCAAATAAAGCTTCTTTCAGGTCAACCTGAGGACCCAATGGACAGGTCTTAAAGGTCTTTAGTGTTTCACCTTTGTCCTTCCCTCTTTCAGCTATGAACAGTCACCTAGGACTGGCCCAAAACACATAGGGGCAAAAATGGACGAGTTGCCCCCCCATCACCCCAGAACCTGATCCAAATAAAGAAGCAGTTGGATCTCATTTCACCTATGGAAATTATGTGAAAGCCATCTTATTTGAAGGGCTGACACAAGGAAGATGCAGGGAACCTTGCTTTTTCTCTGCTTTGGAAGATGAGACCTGAAACAATCGATTCCAATGGCAAAAAGAAGATTCCTTATGTTCAAAGGAAGAGCCTTCTGGCAGTAAGAGCTGCTAGGCAGTGGAACGGACTCCCTTGGGAAGTGATGGGCTCTCCTTGGTTAGAGGTTTCCACACAGAGGTTGGGTGGCCACCTGTCAGGGACGCTTGAGCTGAGATACCTGCATTGCAGGGTCCCTTACAACTCAGATTCCGTGAGAAAAGAGAAGCAGACTGGCTTAGGCGGAGCAGGAGAGGCAGAGGGGACACCTGAGGAGCTCTGGGCGAATACCTGAGGAACTGCCCCTGCTGCCTGAGGCAGTCGCCTGAGCCATTTGGGTAGCTCCTGGCAACTAATCACCCAACGGCCACGGTCACAGATCCACCTCACCGTACAGTGGTTAAGATGGGAACAGGGTTTGTCTAAACTGGATTGAGCCATCCGTAGGAGTATGGCTTTCAAAAGACGGAGGAGGCGGAGAATCAGAAGTCGACTTGGCTGCCTGCCCCCTCTTTCCCTCCCTGCCTCATCACCACTGGGACACAGACCCCATCCAGTCACGTAGTAGAACCGCATCCGCCGGTCCTCGCTCATGTTCACAGCCACCACTTTGCTCCACAGGAGAAGACCTTCCACCAGCATCCAGGCGAAGGCAGCCATGAAGAAGAGGTGCAGGAAGGCTGTGACGGCAAAGCACACTCCCTGGGGAGAGGAAGGGAAGGAAGGGCAGGAGGCCGTGGGAGGCGAGGGCGAGGGGCCAGGGATCCCTTGGCAGGAACAGGTCTCTGTCCCGCTGGCAAAGGCGGTCCCCCATGAGGTCTCTCCCAGCTGCCTGCCCTTCCTACCTGGTTGGTTTTGGCCAATTCGCTGAACATGAGCAAGGCCTCCGCAGCTGCCAGCGCGAATATCAGGTTCTTGTGCACTGTGGTCCTCTCGCTCTTGGGGACACTGGAGGGAGGGAGGATGGGGAGATGGGAGTCAAGAAACAAAGTAATGAAATCCCCTCTATACAAGATTGGATCCAAAAGCTGACAGAATATGCCGAATTAGATGGTCTATCAGAAAAAATAAAGAATAAATCAAAACAGGAATTTGTTCCAAAATGGGAGGTTTTCAAAGAATATCTGAAAAATAAATATAGTAGTTTAAATTCTGTTGCAGCATTCGAGGAACTTCAGTAATAGTTGCAAGGTAGATATAAGAAATTAGATATATTAAGAAAAAGTTTAATTATGATAAAAGTGTGTATTGGCAATAAGTAATATGAAATCGAAATATGGACTAGACAGGAGGTTGGGTCTTTAGTGTTAAGACCAATATATGTTTTATTGTTTGCTAAGAAAATTATGTGTCTATGGTTATTCCTGTGTGTAATTTGGTATTTGTGTTTTTTTCTTTTTTCTTGCTGTATCAATAATTTTTTTTAAAAAAAGAAACAAAGTTGGGAGTGCAACGCCCCCCCCCTTTTTTGACTGTTCAAATTTTTAAAAATTACCAAAGTTTTTTCACACTACAAGAACAGCAACGAAAGCTACAAACAGAATACGTATAATATGGAGACTTCTCGTAGAGGCAGTTATTAACCCCCCACCCCCACCTACAGAGGGTAGCAGCCCCCTCCCATCTGGGACCTCTCCTTTTCCCTCCCTGCCTCTCACCCTGGAGAACCAACACTTCTGGGAGTGCCATTCCGGATACCCAGGTCCCCTGCTGGTCAAGTCCCATCACACCCTGCAGCCCCCCCCCCCCCAAATGACCATGCACTCTGCTGGCTGGGGCTGGTGAGAGTCCCTGCAATGCCTGACCCCTAGGGTGGAGCCACAGTCAGGAACGACTCATGCCAAGTACTCAAGCAAGAACAGGGAGCGCTTTGCACCCCGTCATAAGGAACAAAGCATGCCTGCAGGATCAGGTCCATGATGGTCCACGTAGCCCGGATTCCTGTTCTCACAGTGGCCAAACAGCCCTTTCCCCTCCTGGTGTTTCCGGCAACTAGCATTCAGAAGCCTTGTTGTCTCCAGCTGTGGAGCTGGAGCAGGGCCATCCTGGCTAGGAGCCATCAATAGCCTTCCTCCTTCTCCTCCTCCTCCATCTCCATTAATTTGTCCGGTCCTTTGGAACTCAGTACCACAGGAGGCAGGGATGGCCTCCAAATGGGATGGCTTTGAAAGAGGATGAGACAAATTCATGGAGGAATAGTGGGCGGACTAGGGATGGGACCACATAACACCGGTCTTGAAAGACCTACACTGGCTCCCAGTACGTTTCCGAACACAATTCAAAGTGTTGGTGCTGACCTTTGAAGCCCTAAACAGCCTCGGCCCAGTAGACCTGAAGGAGCGTCTCCACCCCCATCGTTCTGCCCGGACACTGAGGTCCAGCGCCAAGGGCCTTCTGGCGGTTCCCTCATTACGAGAAGCAAAGCTACAGGGAACCAGACAGAGGGCCTTCTTGGTGGTGGCACCCGCCCTGTGGAACGCCCTCCCTTCAGATGTGAAGGAAATAAGCAGCTATCCTAGCTTTAAAAGACATCTGAAGGCAGCCCTGTTTAGGGAAGTTTTTAATATTTAATGCTGTATTGTTTTTAATACTTGATTGGAAGCCGCCCAGAGTGGCTGGGGAGACCCAGCCAGATGGGCGGGGTATAAATAAATTATTATTATTATTATTATTATTATTATTATTATTATTATTATTACTATTATTACTCTGCTCTGTCTCCACAGTTGGAGGCAGGAATCTGGGGCAGGGACTGGCAGGGCACTGATGAGTGTGCACTGGGGGAAGGAGGCTTGGAGTCGGACTCAGGAGAGGGGGGCAGTGGTTTGTGGGAGCCTGTGGCAGGCAGGAATCAGAGGCAGAGGCAGCTTCAAAGCTGGAGGAAGAGGCAGGCCGGGCAAGTGAACCACCAGGCGCCTCCCCGGCACTTGGTCTCCCAAACCAGGAAGGGGCTGAAGAGGGAAGAGCAGAGGCATCTTCCATGCAGGTGTAGCCTCTGGCTACCTGCACACAGCCCACTGGGGAAAGGTGCGTATGGGGGGGGGAGGGGGTTCCTGGCTGCTGCAAGTGCTTCCTAGAGCACAGACCTGGGGCAGCTGCCTAGATCTTAGATTGGTGTGGGGGGGTATCCAAGATAGCACAAGAAGGTTCTTGTGCTCGGATTTTGCTTGTGGGGTCTCCCTCTGGCATCTGGGGGGGGGGCACTGTGAGAACAGGATACTGGACTAGATGGGCTCCCATTGGCCTGATCCAACAGAGCGTCACGATGTTCTTCTGTAAGGAAATCGCCCCCATCCTACACCCGTGTTGCTTCTGGAGACGTGGCCCTGATCCAGCCTTACCCAACTGCCAGGAAGAGGACGAAGGTGACGATCAGGGCACAGAACGAGACACCGCAGCCGACAAAGGTCAAGGTCTTCAGGGTTGACTCCTCCTCTGCACTCCTCTGCTCAAACATACAGGAACAACTTGCTAAGCAGGGTCAGCTCTACTGTTAGGCAAAGTGAGGCAGCTGCCTCAGTTGGTGGGTGTTGGGGTAGGTGCAACCCCTGGCTATTCCACCCAAGCCCCTCCCCAGCCATTCCCTTTTACTGGTGGATAGAGCTGGGTAGGCCACACAGGATGTCCTGCAAACCACCCCCACCCGCCCTCAAAAAGCCCACTTGACTGAGATGTGGTGGACTGCCCCATTATTATTATTATTATTATTATTATTATTATTATTATTATTATTCCTCCTCCTAGTACTACTACCATTTATTACCCATTCATCACCCCAAAGTCCCAGGGCAGGTTACTACAACTAAAGCACAACATTGAAATCAATTTAAAACAACTTGAAAGTGTTGGAAAAAAGCAAATGTATTTCCTTCTCTTGAGCTTCTATTTCATGCATGTGTTGCTTCAAACCACATGAGGACGCTGTTTGCCTAGCAATCTATCCAACACTTGCTTGGGGCCTCTATAAGTTAACTGCACCACTAAAAGCTGAAGCATTTTGTGTTCTCTCGTCCAACATGTTGAGACAAGATATTTGGTACTTCTCTCTTTTATCCTACTCATTCTGTTAATAGCTCCTGCATGAATAAAGCCTTTGAACTCCAGAAACAGTAAGTGGTTATTTCAATCTAATTTACCCGGGCTGCAAGCTCTCCTAACAAAAATTACAGAAATTACATGGGTCCAAATATATACACCTCAAGTGTCAAAAGCCAAGGTAAAGAGATGTGTCTTCAGTATTCGAGTAAAGCTGTATAATGAAGGTGCCAGACACACCTCTGTGGCGAAAGAGTTATCCAGCTGACAGTGCAAACCTGTGGCTTTTGTATGTGGGGTGGAGAAAGAGGCACCACATTGCCATTCATTGCAGGCAGAAAAAACATTTTGGGATGGCACTAAGGCCTGTTCCTCCGCCCCCCAACCTGCCCGCCCCCTGGCTCCCTTAAGCAAAGGGTTCAGTCTCTCTCACCTGCACTTCGTAGACCTGCAGCAGCACTGCAAAGTTGGTGGTGTGGTTACAAGAGCAGGTGGTGAATTCCAGGTGGGAGGTGATAACAGAGCAGCCTGCAGTGGACCAGCCTCCTCCTCTTCCTCCTTTGGGGCTAGCAGGGCATGAAAGGAGAGAGAGGGGGAGAAGCCCAACAGGGACCGAAGGACAAACAATTCAAAGTGTTGGTGCTGACCTTGAAAGCCCTAAACAGCCTTGGTCCAGTATACCTGAAGGAGTGTCTCCACCCCCATCATTCTGCCGGACACTGAGGTCCAGCGCCGAGGGCCTTCTGGCGGTCCCTCCCTGCGAGAAGCCAAGTTACAGGGAACCAGGCAGAGGGCCTTCTCAGCAGTGGCACCCGCCCTGTGGAACGCCCTCCCATCAGATGTCAAGGAAATAAACAACTACATGACTTTTAGAAGACATCTGAAGGCAGCCCTGTTTAGGGAAGCTTTTCATGTTTGATGCATTACGGTATTTTAATATTTTGCTGGAAGCCGCCCAGAGTGGCTGGAGAAACCCAGCCAGATGGGCGGGGTATGAATAAATTATTATTATTATTATTATTATTATTATTATTATTATTATTATTATCTCCAAGTCCAGCAGCACCCAATGAGGGGAGTCAGCAGCAAACAGCTGTTGAAACCAGAGAGAAGCACAGAGCTTTGGTTGCCCCAGACAGGCTTGCTGATAAACAGGGGGCTCTTAGCCAAACCAGAGTGCTCCCCCCACCCCCACCCCCACCAACCACCCCCAAGGGTTGAAGCAGTGAGATTACTTAGAGGGGTATTAGGAGGAGAGGGGGCAGCAGAGGTGGGCATTGGAGGTGCAAAGGACTCATCAGACCTCACTGGATCTAGCTCATCAATTTTGTTGAATTAGAATTGTAGTATTGGAAGGGACCCTGAAGGTCATGTTTAGGGAAGCTTTTAATAGGTTATTGTATTTTAGTGTTCTGTTGGAAGCCGCCCAGAGTGGCTGGGGAAACCCAGCCAGATGGGCAGCATGTAAATAAATCATCATCATCATCATCATCTAGCCCAATGCCCCTCCAACACAAGAATGAAAGTAAACAGTTTTGATTGGATTTTGAATAAACGTGCAATTATTTGCTGCTGCTTTGAATTTTATCGTGTTGTCATCCTCCTTAGTGGGCGGAGCAAACCGCTATTCTAAATAATGGTTTTGACAGGGAAGCCGGAACCAGCGGTCAGTTTGTGGAACCCTGGAAAGGTTTGGGAAGAACTGGGCCAATGAACTGCAGACCTGGGTGTCCAGGAAGCCCAGTCCCAGCCACCATGGCCGGAAGAAGGAACAAGAAGCCCCCTCAGCAGCCCCCTCAGCCGAAGGAACATGAGAAGAAGCTGCCCTATGCTGAGTCAGAGTATTGATCCACCCAGCTCTGCCCTGCCAACTCTGGCAGGCAGCAGCCCTCCAGGATTTCAGGCAGGGGGGTCTCACCCAGTCCCACCTGGAAATGCCAGGAATTGGACCAGGGACCTTCTAAATGCAGAGCAGTTGCTTTTTCGGGGAGCCATGGTGTCTCCCTTAAAAACAAAGCAAGGTGCCAGTCCTCACCGCCGCGCTTGAGTTTAATGAAACATGTCACCCCCTCCTCGCCTTGAGTCCCAAGTGCTGCCACGTTTCCAAATGAGCACAAAGGTTCTGGACCTAAGAAGGATCCCCTTTGGTGAAGGCCAGCCCCCCTCCCCTGGAGTTTTTGGCAAAGCCCCGCCATCTGCTCCTTGATGACCCAGACAAGGAAACAACATCCCACGTCAGACCATATTTACGGTGCACTGAGCATCCTGCATTCCTTGCGGGCCATAATTCTCCAAGCAACTCTCCTCTGTCGCAGGCTGGAGGCATAATTCAGTGGGGCCTCCAGGGAAAGGTCACTCATTTGCAAATAACTTTGCAGAAGGGAGCCTCCCTCCGCAACAAAAGGCTCCTCGTAGCAGGTTGGGGTGTTAAGAATAAACACATAACAGTCTTATCAATCTCAGGCAAGGGAGTGAATTGGCTGACTGACTGAACACAGGAGGCATAAGGGTCTCCCATTTTTCAGGCACACTTGGAAATGTAAGCAACTGCCATGGGAACAAATAAATACCCATTTCACAGGGGGGGAAACTGACATTGCACAGAACACCCTCAAAGCAGCAGGTAAAGCATGGCAACATCTTCCCATCAACACACATTCAAATAAATAAGTCAATAAAAACCCAATTTGAAAAGGGAGGGGGGAAAACTCAGCGGGGCAGGGGGTGTTGGCAGGCACCAAGGCAGGGATGAGTGAACCATTCAGTGTCAGTTTCTCATTTTTCCATCAGTGAGTTCCTTTCTCCACACTTCCACATGACTTTGCAATTTCTTTTTATTTAGAAAAAGTCCTCATGAGAAATCATCAGCCATTTTAGTGCAAATTTCTCTTGACATACACATTTGTGTATGCAATTCTGGCTGGCAAATCCATTTTTGCAAAACTACTTTCTCTAATACAACGCATGTTTGTATATTATTTTCACTAATATGGGCATTTTTATTCACACTTTTAACCCAAGTATATGTATTTATTTTATTACTTGCTTTGCAAAAAATTGTGAAAGGTATGGATTTCAAACAGCAGCTGAGTTTTTGCTTGCATCTTGTTTCAGAAACTGCTAATCAGGTATGTCTGCCTCTGACTATGAACCGTGTCAAATTTCTTCCCCATCTGAGGGTGTCCAGAGGTGCCATGCTGTGGACCCCAGAACCAGAGATTTTACAGCAGAGCTTCCCAAACTTTTCATGTTGGTGACTTTTAGACATGCGTCATCATTTCGCGACACAGTAATTCAGTTTTACTAGGAAACCGGAGGTTAAACTAACTCCTTTCCAGCCCTAAGTAGAGAGTATGGAGCATTCGCCTGACACACCTACGCACTGCAGCCGACACACTAATGTGTCACAACAGAGTTTGGAAAGCTCTGTTTTACAGGAAGGAACTATGACCCAGATTTCAGACTTCCGCATGGGAGCTGGGTCTGCTTAGCCTGCAAAAGAGGAGACCGAAAGGAGATGAGAGACTGATCTTCCTCTGACATGCTCTCCCACGGAAGATGTGGCAAGCTTGTTTTCCGCTGCTCTGGAGGGTGGGGCCCAGACCAAGGGATTCAGATGACAAGAAAGGCATTATGACTAGATATTAGGAAGAACTTTCTGACGGGAAGAGCTGTTTGACAGTGGAATGGACTCCCTCCGAAAGAGGTGGACTCTGCTTCATTGGGGTGACAGCAAAGGTTGCAAGGTTTTTAGCTGGGGCAATTAGAATAACATCCACTCTTTGACTATTGATTCAAAATCTGAAAAAGCAGAGACATCACCTTGCCAACAAAGGTCCGTATAGTTAAAGCTCTGGTTTTCCCAGTAGTGATGTATGGAAGTGAGAGCTGGACCATAAAGAAGGCTGATCGCCGAAGAATCGATGCTTTTGAATTCTGGTGCTGGAGGAGACTCTTGAGAGTCCCATGGACTGCAAGAAGATCAAACCTCTCCATTCTGAAGGAAATCAGCCCTGAGTGCTCACTGGAAGGACAGATCCTGAAGCTGAGACTCCAATACTTTGGCCACCTCATGAGAAAAGAAGACTCCCTGGAAAAGACCCTGATGTTGGGAAAGATGGAGGGCGCAAGGAGAAGGGGACGACAGAGGACGAGATGGTGGGACCGTGTTCTCGAAGCTACCAGCATGAGTCTGACCAAACTGCGGGAGGCAGTGGAAGACAGGAGTGTCTGGCGTGCTCTGGTCCAGGGGGTCATGAAGAGTCGGGCACAACTAAACGACTAAACAACAACAACAAATTTGACTTTTGATTCAAAACCCTAAAATGTATTTTATATAGTTGACTTCTTATTTTTATTTTTTGTATATCGTATTGTTGTATTATTGCTATGGCCTATGGCTGATGCAAATAAAGATCCGTTCATTCATTCTACTTCACTGGAGATTTTAAAGCAGAGGTTGGATGGTCATCTGTCAGGGATTCCTTACTTGTGAGTCCTGGATTTCAGGGGCTGGGACTAATGACCCGTGGGGTCCCTTCCAATTCTACAGCTCTGTGCTTCTATGGCCCTCCACCCTACAGACTGCTGCCCTCCCACCCTCAATCTGAGCTTCCATGCCTGCGAAGCTCTTCCTCTCTCCATCGCTCCCTTCGTAATGCAGCCAAGATGGCGGTTCCCCTTTCCTGAGCTACCTACCTTCTGCTGAAGTTCCAGAAGGCGCACACTGGCTCCACAAACTGGTCTGGCAGAGCCTGCGGTGGGACGGAAACAGTGGGAGTCTTGAGCCCTACAGAGAAGCAAGCTCTGGACCAAGCCCCAGAGGGGATCCACTCTAAACAACAGGGTCAACCCCGCCCTCTCGATCACTGCCAGTTCAAACACACCACCACGATCAGCACCAGCTGGGACGTGGCCTGTTACACAAAGGCAGCCACCCTGCAGCTACATGGGCCACTTTGAGGAAGGGGAGCCGGGGCGTGTAGCGGTTAGAGTGCCATGGAGGAAAAGGTGGGGACATAAATGAAATAAATAAATAATAAAAGGGCTCACCACCACCTTGGGATGACCACCAACATGGAGAGCTTTAAAAACGAATTAGACAAGGCTACCCATGGCTACCGACGTGGGTGGCGCTGTGGGTTAAACCACAGAGCCTAGGACTTGCTGATCAGAAGGTCGGCGGTTCAAATCCCCGCAACGGGGTTGAGCTCCCGTTGCTCGGTCCCTGCTCCTGCCAACCAAGCAGTTCGAAAGCACATCAAAGTGCAAGTAGATAAATAGGTACCGCTCCGGCGGGAAGGTAAACGGCATTTCTGTGCACTGCTCTGGTTCTCCAGAAGCGGCTTAGTCATGCTGGCCTCAAGACCCGGAAGCTGTACACCGGCTCCCTCAGCCAATAAAGCGAAATGAGCGCCGCAACCCCAGAGTCGGTCACGACTGGACCTAATGGTCAGGGGCCCCTTTACCTTTACCTTTTTACCCACGGCTATCAATCACAATGGCTATATACTCCTGTTATGGAACCTCTACCTATGGGCCTAATTAGGCTTTATGAGGCATCCTCATTTGGCCCCACCCCCCTGGCCATCTCCCCAACATCGCAGGATGCAAGAGATGCAAACACCAAAAGGGCCGCTCTGAAAATGGAGAATTGGGACTGTGCTCCTAATATTTCCTTTCCAGAGGAAGAACCCTGAACTTTCTTTTACAAGCTGCCAGGCTCAGTCCTGAAGCATTTATTTTATTTATTTTACATTTACAATATATATTATCTTTTCCTGCAGGGAGCTCAATGTGCTGTGCACGGGTCTCCTCCTCCCCCATTTAATACCCACAACCAGTCTGCGCAGCTGGGTAGGCTGAGAGGCAGCAACTGCCCCAAGGTCATACATACCCAGTGAACTTTATTGCAGAGCAGGGATTCGAACCCTGGTCTCCCAGGCCCCAATCCAACGCTCTCTCCATTATACCACACGGGCTCTCACTATGATGCTGGGCAACTGACTGGTGGGCTGTTCTTCCTTCCTACCAAAAGGACCCACAGAGGGAGGGAGAGTCCTGGCTCTAGGCTGCTGGATGGATCCAGTTCCACACCCATGGCCTATGCAGACCAGGGTCAGAAGCGGCACGCTTTGAACATCAGTTGCTGGGGTGCAGCGGTGGAAGGGGGGAATTTCCCCATGCCCTTCTTGGGGGCTTCCCAGAGGTATCAGATTCTGAGAAGCAGGGACTGGGCTCTTTCCCTAATGGACTGTCTCTGACCCTCCATGTCATCCGCAAACATAGGATTGGGGTATGTGCACAAAAACGCATTACTCTTTTTTAAAAAAGTCATATGGTAATTGTCGACCAGGGCCGGCCCTGTCATTAGCCTCCAGCAATTCTTCCTGAAGCCACCGGCTGTGTCTCACAGCCTGGCCTGGCCTTCGCCATCCTAAGCTAGCCTGCTTCTCTGAAGCGTGAGGTCGGACTCTGTTCTCACTCTTTCCCCTGCCGGTCCACTCACCTTCTGGGTGAGGAATGCGAGGAGGGCACAATCGTACCCTTTGCCTCAGGCAGCAAAACATCTTGAACAGCCCTGGTCTGCACCAGTGTCCCTTCGCAGGAACATAGGAAGTTACCAGACCTTTGCTCCACCTGTCTAGCTCAGAGGTTTGTAAGGTGGGCAGTAGCACCCCTGGGGGGCAGTGAGAGGTAAGGGGGCAGCAGGGGGGCCCTCTGAAGGGCTGGTATCACTGGATCAATTCAAGTTCATCCGTTTTGCTGAGTTAATTAAACTTACTAGTTTCAACTGGATTTTGAACAAATGGGAAATCAACACTGTTTGATCTTTTTTTAGTGGGTCATGCAAACTGCTAATCTGAATAATGTGTTTTATAGGGTAGAGTAAGATCACTGGGGATGAGTTGATAAAACCAAGGGGGCAGTGGCCCCCCAAAGTGGGGGAGCCACTTCTCTACACCAACGGACAGAGTTTCAAGCAGAAATCTCTTCCAGCCATACCTGGCTCTGTGGCTGGGGATTGAACCCAGGACCTTCTGCTCTGTCAATGAGCTATGGCTCTTCCACATACTTCATGCCCTTCCACAACCATTGCCTTCTTCTCCCCTGCTCCACATGTTTATCCACAAAGATGCCCATTCGCAGCAGGATTGGACTGCAAAGCCTCACCTGGACCCGGTGCCAGAGGCGGTAACGCACAGCGGTGCTGATTTCCTCATAGTCGCTGACCAGAGAGGAGGAGATGATGGAGGAGCCTGCCTGGGTGCTCAAGTACCTGGGGCAGAAATGGAAAAAGTGTTTGCTTATTTATTTACTAGACACTTTTGTGTTGTTGTTGTTTTGCCAAAGCAACTCAACCACTCACCAACAAACCAACCCACATATATACATTAAAATATGGCAGGGAAGGGCATACATTAAAACATCCCACCCACTCTAAAAGGCATAGGTAAAAGCCAAAGGCCTGGTTTAAAAGGAATGTTTTCGCCTGGCGCTGAAGATATGTAACGATGGCACCACCTCCGCGGGGAGAGCGTTCCACAAGCAGCAGAGGTGCCATGATGACCCTCACTTTTAGACTCCAGGGCCAAATTCATTCTGCTCACCTGAGCTTTCAATAGTCATTCATTTGTATTCGTAGATGTGCTGCGTCCACAGTTCTGCTTACAGTAATTCACGAACACGCATTGCTGTCCTGAGGATTCTTGTAGCAAACTTTTGTTATTTCCTGCTGGGATTTTATACTGAATTTTGTAAAGTGCCCTGAATATTTATTTTACTTTTCTTTTTTTAAGGAAAAAGCCAGGCTGCAGATTCTTAAGATAAACACGGACGAGATTTGTGGCACCTAAACAGGCATGAGCTTCCCTCTGCCTCAGATACAAGAATAAACCTTGAAGGTGCTTTTGCTGCAAAACGAATTGCTAACATATGGAAATCTCTTTGCCTGGGCAGACATGAACTTCTCCTTTGCCAGCCTAGAGCTCGTTTTAATTAATATAAAGAGTGAACGAGCCACAATCACTCTCACACACCTGCCTAGCAGATAAACTATTTCTGCCGTTCCCATGCCCACAGAAGCTCCACCTCCCTATCTGAAATGCAAATGGTGGCAGCGCCACCTTGTGTCCACCCCCCAAAAAAACCAGACAATTAGGTCCTGCAGTTTTCATCTCAAGGCAAAAACTTTGGTGCCCGGGTTTTCACTTTTTGAAACATGGCAACCCTAATATACATCCTTCTTTCCATCATGGAAACATACATCTGGTTCCCAGGTGGTCACCCACCTATATATTGACCAGACCTGGTCCTGCATTTGTTGTTGTTGTTTAGTCGTTTAGTCGTTTAGTCGTGTCCGACTCTTCCTGACCCCCTGGACCAGAGCACGCCAGGCACTCCTGTCTTCCACTGTCTCCTACAGTTTGGTCAGACTCATGTTTGTAGCTTTGAGAACACAGTCCAACCATCTCGTCCTCTGTCGTCCCCTTTTCCTTGTGCCCTCAATCTTTCCCAACATCAGGGTCTTTTCCAGGGAGTCTTCTCTTCTCATGAGGTGGCCAAAGTATTGGAGCCTCAGCTTCAGGATCTGTCCTTCCAGTGAGCACTCAGGGCTGATTTCCTTCAGAATGGAGAGGTTTGATCTTCTTGCAGTCCATGGGACTCTCAAGAGTCTCCTCCAGCACCAGAATTCAAAAGCATCGATTCTTCGGCGATCAGCCGAAGGGAGGAGAAGATTGATGAAGTGGAAGTGCTCAGAAACTTGGGAGGAAATGATCATGTCCTCTTGGGTTTCATGATAGAGAGGCAAGGGAAACTGAGGATAGTCAGACATGCACTCTGGACTTTGAGAAGGCCAATTTTAAAAAGCTTAGGCAGCTACTGGTGAGATCCCACAGTCAGAAATACTCAAAGAGAAGGGAGTCCAAGATGGATGGGAGTTTCCAAAAGGAGAAATATTGAAGACACCCAATTGCAGACAGTTCCAACAAGAAAGAAAAGTGGGAGGCATCTAAGGAAACCACTGTGGCTGCATAAGGAGCTTACAGATGAGCTGAGAGTTAAGAAATGGCAAAAGGGAGAAATCACTTAGGAGGAGTATGGACGAGTAGCCAACAGTTGCAGGGGCAAAGTCAGGCTGGCTAAAGCTCAGAATGAGCTCAGGCTTGCAAGAGAGATCAGAAATAATAAAAAGGGGGTTGGGGGCTATGGCCAAAGCAAGAGGAAGAACAAGCAAGTGGAGGGTCTTCTGCGTGGAGAAGACGGGGAAAGGCTATCGGGCGACAGAGAGAAGGCAGAACTACTCAACACCTACTCTGCCTCTGTCTTCACCCACAAGGAAAGCGATGCCCAACCTGGTGATAACTGAATCAATGATGTATGGAGGGAGCTGCAGTCCAAGATAGGAAAAGAGATGGTAAGGGAACACCTGGCTACTTTAAATGAATTCAGATCTCCAGGGCCTGATGAGCTGCAGGGTACTAAAGGAGCTGGGTGAAAAATAAATCAGGAGGTTGGGTCAGGTAGGAAAGGCCTGAGCTATGACCCAGCTCACCTACCTCCTTCCCCCGTCTGACACGGCTGCATCCTGAAGCACAGCATTGCCACTGGTGAGAAGGCGCTGGAGGGAACTGTAGCCGTACCAGGTGTTGGTCATGGTGATCTGGCGCAGACCTGGGCGGGAATGAATGAATTTTATCATTACGGTCACAGACCAGTTCTGGCTCACTTACAATATCAGAAAAATCATAAAACACAACAGTGAGCGAGATGAATAAACACCCAGCAATAAAAGATAATGGAGAGGATTTAACCCAATAAATTATTTGTCAAAGTTACAAATACCCAAATACAGACGGTCGTTTACCCTCGCTAGATTCCACGTGCTGCCACCTGCCTTATTGCAGGGCAGATTCAAGGGTAAACCGTACGTGGAACGAGTCTGCTCCTGCGGCTTGATGGAGGTAGAAACTGTCTCTCACGTCTTGTTATGCTGCCATTTCTACGGGGATATATGCTCGGTATTTATCACTCCTGTTATGCTAAAATCTCCAAAATGGGTCCAAACTCCAATGTCTAAAACTCCTGGTAGAGGACAAGGATCTAGAGATCACGCTCAGGGTGGCCAAATTTTGTGCGACTGCCATAAAACTTAGGGAACAAGCTGTACTACCAAAATGATTTTTTAAATGACAGTTTTAGGTTATATTTTAGTGATCAAGACCTGGGTGGGAAGTAACAGAAGTTTGTTGTGGCCTGGTTGTGGCAGGGACCAGGCTGCCCGTCATTTATTTCCATCATGTATATTGATTTTTGATTATTTAATTTCTACACCACTTAATATATTAAAAATATCTGTGAGTGATGTACAAAAAACAGGCAACTCAAACAAAATATTACTAAAATACTCAGTTGTTATATTAGTACAAAGACATATAAAGCAATATCAAATTATTTCCCTTATGACATACCCTGTTTGGTGGGATTTCATCTTGCATGCAACAAACACAGACACATAGGGCACACCTCTCCATTGTACAACGTGAAATTTGGTTTTCCTGACAGTCTTAAGTGCCTCACCAACCAAATATTGAGTCTCTCTCAGATATACTGTGCTGCCTTTTTGCACTTCTAGGATTTTTTTTTATTGTTTTGATCTGTTTTATTTACTTCAGTAAAAACCTTTAGAGAAGAAAATCTATAAGCACTGAACAACATCCTAAAAACAAACACCACAGATAATTATCAAGTAACAATTCTATGCTTCAGAGCAAAGCAGAAAACAATGAAATCACCAGCTCTCTCAGCCATCTGTACAAGCCGGGGTTGTGAAAACTTTTTCAATCCCTTGTGGATAACCTTCAGGCACGGTTGCATGATGAGGCCAGAGGCAAAAGTAGGCAGCGCAATTGCACATACAATAAAAACCACATGAAACCATATTTTAAAAGTTAAATCCAGATAGCTACTGTGGGAAGACATATTCTTAACTGCCTGCATAAGCAATAGAAGATAGAAAAGCTTTAAGCACGTGTTCAAAAAGTTGGCACAGAAGGTGCCCGCTGAATCTCTAGTGGCAGAGTGTTCCACAGGACCAGCCCTTGGCACTAAGTGGCTGGTTTCTTGTTGTTGTCAAATGAGCCTCCCCATCTTGGGAAATGACCA